>NW_009605767.1:0-29726 GCF_000690535.1 Cariama cristata | reverse complement strand
GGCATCTCCTGCAGAACCGACAGAAATTCATCGCGCAGTGCGAGTGTGCCCACATCAGGTGTCTTCAGGGGCGAGCAGCGCACCCATTTACTACAATACTTCGTTTAGACACGGGTCTGTCTTTGAGGAGCCCTGAGACTGTGGGTGCACTACTAATTTAGCTAGCGTTGTTCCCTCTGAACACTAACCCGTTCCTAGATTGAGTGCTCCTTCACTGAAGATCAAAGTAGGAACTGCTGTCTGAGGGAGGGAAAAGCTGTTTTCTCCTCATTGTTCTATTTCCTGGGAAAATGTGTTTACTTAACTTGAAATAGCAAATATTTCTTCACATAAAGTGGCTATTGTTACTTGAACTACTTTCAAATACATTTGATATTCTACATTTGGAAGTATAAAATGGTATACTTTTAAGTAATCTCCAGGAAACCATGCTGTTGAAAATACATGATTTTTTTTTTTCTTTTTTTTTTTAGGCTACATTTCTTGGTCTCTTTACCATGCACTGCCACCGATGATCTATTACTTCCCCCTTCAGACACTGGCACTCACGGGTCTAGAAGTTTTTGCTGTTGCCTTCTTTTCTCCAATATTCTTGATAATTGGCCCTTTTTGGAGGTTGGCTAACAATCAGTACGTCCTAGCCCTTCTGAGACTGACTATGGTTGGTAAGCATGCACCCTAGTGAGTTATAGATTCCGTCTAGGTATCAAGGCATAAAAATAAACATTCCAAATTGCCTCAAAATTCAGATGATTCTGAAAAGAGACAGGAATAAGAAGTTCTTGCTCTCCCAAACTCATGCTTTTCTTTTTCACTCAAGCTTTTAGATATGGTCAGAGGAATATTTTTTACATCCATTGTGTTGGTTTTTAGACCAGTACTGCAAAGTTAAAGACAAATCTCATTTCACTTTTATCTCTAGAAGCTTCTAAATTAGTATGAGTCATGCCCAATAGGAAGAATGTTTTCAGTATTGCAGAGAGATCGGCAGAGCAAGTGTTTTTTGTATAGCAGTTCTGTGTCTGTGACAGTGGGTAGGGACGAGATGTTACAGAACAGCTTGGGACTATTATAAAAGTAATCTGCTGTGAGTGAAATGTTCTTTTTGATAGACTTAGTTTCTGAGGTAGTTTTTTCTTTTAAGAATTTTTTTTTTAATTAAATCCATTTATATACCTGTAGCATATTAATGAGTTTATAAGCTCGTGCTAAATGTGAGATGGCTCTCATACTGTCAGTTGCACAGGCAGAAAGTTTGATCTTAAATTCAAGATAAAGCTGCCTCACTACCCATCCCACACGCTCCTCCATAAACCAAGACTTGCTGGGATTCTCTGTTTGGTGCCTGGTGCAAGTCTTAGCTTTTGTAGATTTTCTGAAAGTTTCTTGGGAGAAGGTTTGGCAGCTATAGACACATTCAGAAGCAAGTTATTGCTAATGTGTTTGCAATACCTGGGGAAGAACTCAGAGGAGACAGAGGTCTCCATCCTGCATAGAGGGAAAATGCTACTGCTAAGTGATGTCTTTCAGAAGCAGCAGTTCCTGGCTCCTCATTTATCAATATAAGATGATAATCAGAGAATCACTTTCCATGTAATTTTTCTCTTTTACTGTTAGAAGACAGAACAGGATCATCTTATTTACTGTCCCTGTATAATTTTTTTTTTGAAAAAATAATTTTTGTTCTTTATCTCTAGAAAGATACTAGAACTGAACACAATTTGTTGATGTCATCAGTTTAGATGAACAGTTTTACCATGTTCTTTTCTTTTTTTACTCTTTCCATCATAACATCCTAATACTTTTTTTTAAATAAGCTTTTCAGTGAGCATCTTCCTGCAGCAGTGCTCAGTGTATTGCTTTCTACAAGATCTGCTAATTTAGAAACTAGTGATGAGTGTAAGCATTTAAAATTGTACCCTGCCTTCCCTCAGATATCACAGTAACACAAAATTTGCCATGCTTATTCAAGATTAGTCCTTCAGATCATCTTGCTGTGTTCGTGAGTTCACTTTACCAAAAGAGACGGAAATCACTTAAGTGTGTGTAATTTTTTGTTCTGCTAAGTAAAGAACAGTGACAGGCCTATAATGGTGTGTAAAGTCTGTAGGTTTATGCCTGTTTGCTTCACCTGCAACACAAACTCCTGAAGATACTAACTGCAAACAAAAAGCTAGTACCTTCAGTAGTAATCTGGGGAAAGGATGTGTTGATGGAGGTGGTCACAGAAGGACTTGGAGCATGGGGAGACTGAAACTGTATGCATCCTCAGCCTGGGCTGACCTGAGCATTGCGCAGATACAGCCTCCTTTGTTCCTGGCTGAACAGGAACTGCTCCCTCAGCGACCATCTCCCCCAGCTGTTTCCATCTCCCAAACACTCTTACTATTGTCCATCCCTTGGCAAGTCTACACTGTATTCTCTCCCAGCTCTACTGTACTTTGTATTCTCCTTACCTGTTGCCCTACAGTGAGCATTAGCATTTGGGGAAGATGTAAGAGCAGGTTCCTCACCCTCTTTGTCTCCAGCAAGGAGTTTAGCAGCCAATGGTAACCCTCACTCTTTACCTGCCTCCCTACTGCAGGTTCTCAAGTTATCCAGATGTCCTTGCACAAGCAGCACTGGGCTTTAGGACTTTCCATATATATCTTTTCACTTGGTTCTCATCACTTCATTCTGTCTTTTAAATTATTTCTGTTCTATCATACTGTGCTGCTGTTTCTCTTGTTCCTCAGTTCTTCCTGCTTGCTTTCCTTCTTCATACCTAGACACTTCTTCCTTCTTTCTCTTTTTGATCTTTTTCCCTTCTCAGAAAGGCTGTGACCTTCCTCTGGGGCTTGTCAAACAAAATCAGGCAGAACAATCTACCCCATGCATGCCTCACCCCATTCCACTGGAAATACTCAGTCTTCAATTTCACAATCAAAAAATCTGGAAATTCTTCATGCTTAGGTAAAACTAGAATATTTAGGGGATTGGCATTTTTTGGTTTTGATGGAAAAGGCTCTTCCCTTATTCATCATCATCTTTCTTTTTGCCTTTTCAGGAAGCTTTCTTTTCTCTGAAACTTTTGTTTTAATTTCTCTGTCTTTTCATACTACTTGATTTTGTGTTCTATTCAAAACAAAACAACCCCCAAAAAAACCAACAATGAACTACGCCTGTGGTAGTGTCTATTAAAATCTGTGTCTTCAGACAAGACACAGTAAATTCGCATGTTTGGATAGATATATTTACATTTTGGGTGTACCTGCTTAGCAACAAAAGGTGTGTCTGCTGTCAGTGGGGAAACCCACGCCAGCTTTAATCTGGCTGGCACAAGTGATGAAAGATTTGAAGAGGCAGAGTTGTGAATTTCTGCACAGTTTAGCAACAGAAATCTGTGTGCATTGCACATGCAACCTCTGCTAAAGTCCATAAAAGTACATCTTCACTACACGTTGATTTCATTTTACCATCTTTGCTCTAAGCTTTGCATCTTTTACTCTGAGCAGAACGAACAAATAGACAATTGGAGGATTCCTAGGGTGCATTGTCAGAACCAGCTCTGTTTCTCGCCTTCCTTGCTTAACATTTCTTCAAGTTTGACTCATACCCACTTAGCAAATGGCTCGTAGCACAACAATGTTGCTTCTCCTGCTGTTTGTCACTGGTCCTGGGCCAGAATTTACCACACTGACTGAAGTTACGAGAATGTGTGTGACCCATAGTCACTTGAATTTGAAACCTGCTAGCAGAGTTTAAAACTGCTGATAAAGGTGAGGTCACTGTGCCCTGAGAAAAGGTGGAGATGTGTGTGCACAGCCTCTTTCAGAGACTGGGGAAGTGTTTCCAGTAACAAGATGACACAGGCTGCTGCTAATGACCACTTGGAGACCAGATACTGGGCCAGAGAAAGCCTTGTTCACACCCGCTAAGACAATTGCCTACTAATCCTTGTGCAAAGTGTGGTGACTGCTCCTTTCTAAAAAGGATATAGGTTTTGCCACAGGGCACTTACTTTTATGGCTTTTGAGTTATGTACGTGCCCTGTGGCAAAAGCCATATCCTTTTTAGAAAGGAGCAGTCACCACACATAAAGTTCACGGCTTTTGAGTTATGTAAGTGCGCTGTTCAGGAATATCTGTATGCTTAGGTATTTTATCTATATATCCTATTTATGGAATCAGTGACTATAAGTACTTAAATTAAGGCAGTCACTGCAGTCTTGGATAATTGCTTCATGTTCTGTCTTTTTCCTGAGCATGGTAACTGCTATGATGTCATATATACCCAGTTTCTATCCATACCTACATTTCTTTGGTTTGTTTAAAAATGTATATTGTCCTGTGTTTTGAGATGAGTGGTGTAGCCATCCAAATTACAGACAATATTGAACTAATGCAAAGGCAACCCTTGTTACCTGATCTCTATTGCCCATTAAAGCAACCTCTGTATGTGTGTGTTTGTTTGTAGGAAGCTTAGCATCATACCAGGCACCAAATGCTTCAATTAGACTATGCGTCTTGGCTGCAGGTGTTTCCTCCTCATTGCTGGTTCAAACAGTTACATGGTGGTCAGGAAACAGTTTACAAAGGTATTTTCTTATACTGATGGGATTGTAACTGACATTTCTTTATATTAAAAGGTGTTTGTTTTTTTTTCTGAAAAGTTAAGGTTTTTTTTTTTCTCAAATGCATCACTGTTTCAAAAACTGATTCTTGTAGGTTCATCAGGATATGGGGCTTCATGCTAGGCAAGATAATGCTCCTTGTTCTTCGCATCTGGTATACATCACTAAACCCAGTCTGGAGCTCACAAGCTGCCAATACTGTCGTAATGACAATTGGTTTTATAGCAGCAGTGGAGCGAATTTATTCAGGTAAGCATATTACAACAAAGATGGCAGTTATGAAAACATTTTAAGGTATACCTACCTATCTATGTGTCACTGGGTTTTGATTCTTTGTTTTTTTCCCCAGTACAGACCTGGTGCATGAGCATTGCAGACTTTAGAACCCATGGGGTACTTCCATCTACCCATAACATGGCAGAGTCGGTATCACAGTTCATACAAGCTGTAGTAAGTTGGTGTTGGAACTGCCAACTAATTGCAGTATCAATAATGTGAGAGTAACACCAAGAAAGGCATATCCTAGACTAATAAAACCAGAATGGGTTATCCTCATTCCAACATGAAACACCTGTGGTATTTTGGAGATTTTCTTAATTCAGTCTGCTCTTTGAGTTTCTCTGTCAGTGCATATCCTTTGACACAGAAGGGGAGACAGGACAAAGCTGGGGAACAGCTGATGTGGCAAAATAAACAGAATTGGAAGAGTGGACAAGTTGTCCTGGTCAAAATTTGCCTGAGTTCTTGGAGCATCTGGCCAGAGTATGCAGCAGTGGCCGCTGGCGTAGGCTAAGCACACTTGAAAACTGTGAAGGCAGTATTGCCAAGGAAGACAGCAAGGTTGGGTGGGTTAGTTAAGGCAGCTCATGTTAAATCCTCAGAAGTTCCTTCCTTCTCAGTATAACCTGAATGAATTAATTGAAAGATAAGACCTTATCTATGTGTAAGTGGGTATAAATTGGCATCATGTGTATTGTTTGTAGATGTAAATTAAGCCTGAGCTTTAATCATAATTTAGAAAGGGAATCTACTGCAGGAGATTAGGAGGGGAATCTCTCTTCTTCCTAGGTGACAAAGCAATATGTCTATGCAATTAACGGCACTGCTTTCTCCTTAGATGAGAGAGGATATAAAGTGCATGGAAAAAGGAGAAGAGAAGGAAGGGAGTTTATTTCTGGCTTCTTTGGAAGTGTCGGGTTTTGTTCTTATCAGAGTTTAGAGTTTCAGAGAACAGAATCCTCTGAACAAATTCTAATAACTTTTCTGCTGATTTTCAAAGGCAATGGAATTATTTAAATTCCAGTTTTATGAAGAATAATCATATGAGTAGGTTGCCATTTTTGTACACTTAAGGTGAGAAGCTTTTCCTGACAGACCTAGGAATGTTATTAGAGATTTTTATGTCTTACCAATTTCCACAAATGATCAGATTAGTTAGCTTTTGTGTCTAAGCCAGTAATTTATTTTGGTAATTTTGGCAGCTTGGCTATTTGTTTTTCTCAGGAACACTTTCTAATAGGATTTGACAGTTTGCTCAGCTATATTTCTATTCTTATTCTAGGTGGAGACAAGAAGAAACAAGAAGCAAACAAAACTGGTAATGCAGTTAGAGAGACTGTTTCCCACCCTCATTGGTTTTTGTCAGGGATTGCTTTTGGCAGCCTCATGTTCCTCACCCTGTGGATATTTGGGGAAGTCTCATTAATTTCTAGATGGGCTGTAAGTGGTCATCCACATACAGGTCCAGATCCCAATCCGTATGGGTAAGTGGGGTTTTATTATTATTATTTAAACAAATAAGTGATCAAAAGCCAGTGCTGTAGTGGGTGACAAATTAAAACTCAACCAGACGATGGTATAAGAACTTATGTAGAATAAAGTGGGTACAAGGTACTTCACACAGAGGACTTGTGGATTCATTCTTGCTTTCAGATTCCTCTGAGCATTGTGTCTATACCAATAAATCTTAAAATTTTCTAATACAGAATGAATTTTATTTCAGCAATTAAAAACTTGATTTGCCACGTTGCAAAACATTCTTAAATTAGGACTGAGGTTCAAGGACTTATTAATGAAATGCATCTATAATATGCAGTAAATGAATCTAGCAATTGAATTCAGGGAGGAGATGGTAGGAAGTGGTGTATGTCAGAGATGCATGCAGATAAAAAAAAAAACCAAACTGTGTGCAATATTAAAAGATATACTGCTGTAGAAGTTTCGGATAGTAAGAATTTAGTCTTAATGTTGTATATTACTCACCTGGATTGCAAAATCCAGAAAGCGACCAGATTAGTTATTCTGAGTCAACTATGCGTAGTGGCAGGTGAGGTAGTTAATAATTTGGAATTAGGATACACAAGAGCTACCCAAGACTAGCAATGTTAGATGCTGTAGGATCCCCTATTTGACATGAAGAAAATACTTCTGTTTGGGGTAGATTCCTGTCTCTCATTTTCTCTGAGTTCTTTGTGCCTTTTGTACCCAGTATTTCAGTGGAGTGCTTCTGCTGCTGAACATAGCTCACTTACACATCATGATAAACTGCCATTATTTTCAACCAGATATTTTTTTACATCCAGTAAAGGGGAGAAAATGCAGCAGGGTGTGAGACAAAGATATTTTCTGCTCAAATTGAGCTCTGTTTAAAGTAAAAGTATTATAAAATATTACCAAGCATCTTTGTATGTCTACAAGTTTCTTTTTCAACACCAGGTTTTTATAAAATTATATTAATGTACGATTTCTTTTTTCTTATTGTTGTATTAGAGGTACTGTTTTGTTGGGCCTGGCTCATGGACTGATGCTTTCATTTTGGAGCTGGTCTTCTGTCACCAGTTTTGCCTGGTTTGTTGTAGGTACGTGCAAATCCTGAGCAGAATTTTTGCTTCTATTACCTTATTCCCTTTACTCAAGCCCTCTGACCCTACATCACATCTCAGAAAAGTCAATTACTAATCAAGTGTCTTTTTCTCTGTCACTAAGTGTAGTATACACGTCTGACCAGTTGACTAAGGGTTACAGGCCAAATCTCCAGGCCATTGGAGAGCAGCAGCGTTGTTCTCTTCAGAAGCCTCTGTTGAGGTTCTTTTCCCATGACTAGCATCTCAGTTCTCACTGTCTGCATTGTGTAAGGCTACATCTGGGGTTATGGGGTTGAGATGACACAAGCCTCTCAATTCTGCAGGAGGCACAATAACTTGTAATTTAATGAGCAGTTCACCTGGAGGCAAGCTTGCCTCCTGTCTCCTTAGTTGCCAAGATCTCCAGCTAGTAAAAGAGTGTGAACATCAAAGCAGTTCTGCTGGAGCAATATATTTGTGAATCAGACTGCATACGGTCGGTCTTGGGTGGTGGGAAGAGGAATTCAAGTGCTGGATCTGGACATCCATTTTCAGGAGGATGGTATAGCTATGCTGTGGAGCAAGCTATGCTTGGAGCAAGTAGGAGGATATGGAAGTAATTCTGCTCTTGAACTGTGCAGAGGTGTGTTTTCCATACCTTCTCAGCATGGATGGATGGATGCAGCTTAGTTTAATTTGTAGGCCTATCTGAGTGAAATTTAGTGATATAAATGCTGTTTTTTTAAACAGCATACATCTGCTTCTTTTTTGGCCTTAGCTAATTGTTTGTAGATGTTTATATCAAGAAGACAAAGCAGTACTTCCCACAAATGTTAATAATAAATTGGGACATATCAAAATACAGAGACCAAAGGAAATGATGAGTTATGTTTTGCTTTTTTCTTATTCAGCTTCTTTTTTGGAGCACTTAAGAGCCAACACTTTCAAGTCATTTTCCACAACGTTGAAGACAAGCAATTTAATGTAAACCGAGTTTCTCCTAATCAGGAACCAAAATAAAATACCAAATATCAGAGAAGTCACCATAAGGCACAAGAGTTGGCAATGCTTAAACCGTCAGCTGTGCAAATGATTTACCTTTTGATGCAGGTGTTAGTTTTAAGAAATCTGTGTGCAGATTGTAACACGAGTATGAGTATTTGATTTTTGATGTACAGACATTGCTAATTTAAAACAAGTACAGAATGGTTCTTTAGCTGATTCAAGCATTGTACTCTAAAATGCTCAGAACCTTGATGTCTAGCAGTAAAATATTAAAAATGTTGCTATAAATTTGCTATCATGATGTGAAAGTTAGTAAACATTTTCTTACCTACAATAAAGTTTTAAAATGAAGTTGTCCTGTTATAGAGAGTTTCTGTGGTTGTTAATGTTATGTCTGGGGTCAAATCCCATCACAGTCAGACTGTGGTAAATCAAGGATCTTGCAGTTAGTAAAAGATTAATAGTTGTTTTCTTGCCCATCGTATGGTTATCTAAAGGGAGAGAGGATCAGGAAAGAGTATGTTTTCTCTCCACATTAACGTATTTGATTCTTTCTACATTAAGTTAAAGGAGGTTTGTAACAGGCAGACCTGTGAATCTCTTCAACGCTGCATCATCCCTCTGTTTTGCTGGGAGAGCTCTATGTAAGAAAAACTGTTCAGTTTTGGCTCTTGGTGATGTTTCATTGCGGTCTTTTTGCTGCACTGTTTTCAGCTGAATAGGAAATCTTTAAGAGAATGAGATATTGGGAAAAGTAAGAGGCTGTCTTCAGCTATTTGGAATAACTGTCCTTCTAGTGATGCAGTTCTCATGGCTGCAAAGCACAGTTGTATTTCCCAGACTCTCTTTTTTTCCTAGGCAGAATGCAAAAAAGAACGTAGCAGATAATATACCTGATTGTCACTTAACTCTATTCCTTTTCTATCCCTTCACAGGTTTGGCATCTTCGGCTGGTCTCCTTTATTTACACACCTGGAGTGCTGCTGTTGCAGGCAACATTCTTGCTGTCTTTACTATGTGTGTGTGGCCTCAACTGGCTGGACACTTTGTTAGCTGTTTGCATCCTGGGAAAGCTATGAGTACAGCCATGTTTGCCTATGTTCTTGAATTATTCTTCTGTGTGTGGTGTACAGCTTATAAATTTGTACCTGGAGGAACTTACGCTCGAGAAAGCTCCCATCTTCTTTTAGGTACATTTATGACTGTGAACAAATACAAATATGCTTGCTTTAGCCTCAACCAGATGTTTAGAATGTATCTAGTGTATAAATAGTCTTTCCAAGGGCTCAGCCGCTGTTTGGTTTACTATGGTAAGAGTCTCTACGAAAAAATTAGTGAGACATGAAATAGTTTAAAATGTGGACACAAAATGGAATTAAGTTGAGGGAAAATGACGAAGTGAAAAAAAAGTCTGATAACTCAGTACACCGCTGAGGAAGAGATCTGTTAATCAATCACCCTAAAAATATGGCTGCAATCCAGGGTGTGAATGCACCTGTATGTTAGCTATCTAAGATAGCAGCATGGTACCTCAGGGAACAATGTAGTTACTGGAAACTCGGGTTTACAAAGGCTGTGTTACTGGGACTGTAACATAATTCAGTGCATTATTTAGCCCTGCTCTGAGGAGCAAAGTGCAGCATGCTGGTAATCTAGCTAGTCTGCATTTGAGACCTGAACTTCATTTCTATGTGGCTCTACCCTATGCTTTGTGGACACACCAGCATGTTTGGAGGAATGTTGATAAGCCTGCAGCATCAGAAACATGCAAACAGGAGAGGAAGAAAAGAAATTGTCAGGTATTTGCCAATGAGGAAGAACTGAGGTGAGCAAATATAAACATTTTAGCAAAATGATCCCTTGATGAAGGTAGGGAGGTGGAAATTAAACCAACCTTTTGTAGTTTTGTCTCTAGAATTATTTTAATAGGTATTAATGTGTTTCAATAGCATATTTCACTAATTATATTTAAACAATGCCAAACATTGTCTTGGGCTAAGTGTGTAGCACATTTTAAATGTCCTGTATTTTGTTTGAAAAGGATTAGTGAATGCTGTAGTTGACTTACTGCTCCAATGGTTTTAGATTTCATAAATGTCTTTGCAATCACTTTCTGTCACTCCAGTTTCTTACTCTCCATATATGTTCCGTATATTACAGCAATCACCTGCAGGGTTTCAGTTTATTATGTTTTGAGGAAAGTTCTATTATGTTTATTGCAGTTTTCTTTGTTCTGAAAGCACCCTGGAGGGTCTGTAGAAACAGTTATCTCAGTTAATTTAATGGGTTTTTTTGAAGTTATGTGAAGAAAGCATGTGGTAGAGGAGTGTCAGATCCTTTCTTGAGGAATGCTTTGACAAAAGAAAAGCTGTTATATAAAATCTCTGTCACTTCCATTGAAATACACAATGTGATTAATTCACCTGGCGTGATCACTGGACAGTAACACAGAGATGGCCCTAACTTCCTCTTTGGTAAAATGAAAACTGTGAACTGAACCCATCTCAGCTGATGGCACTACATGGGTTTATATTCCATCTGAGAATCCAGTTTCTGTCTCTTTGATGCCATCCCATTGCTTATCAAAGATTTGCAAATTATGCCATGAGATTGTGTGTTTGCTGCTGCTCTTCTGCCCTTACAACTTGGCTTTCTGGCAAACTGCTTGTTTTCTTCTGGTTTCTTTCAGGTGCAAGCGCTATTTCTTGCTTTCTCCTCCTGTCCAATATCCTGCCTTTCTCTTGCCGCAGCTTGGGTAGGGAACTGCACCAGGAAAAGTGACAATGAAAGTAAGATCATTATATTCAAAACTTCCGTGCTGCTTCACTCTGATGTAACATAATGCTGAGGGGTCTGATCCCTGGTGTTCCATCAAGTTTAATGGCTTGGAATCAATCTCCCTTTGAGAAAGATTTTGTGTGTGCCCCCTTCTTCATTGCACTGGACCTGGCTTCCTGGTTTGCCAACTTTCACTACAACTAATGTAGCATGTAAAGGCAATAAAAAAATACTGAGTGAAGGTTATTTCATCTTCAGCTATAACTCTGAAATAAAACATGACTTCTGTAATTAATTAACTATGCCACAAAGATATTAAGGACGTCGACCTTCTCCAGCAGAGCTCTTATCCAATTCATTATGCTCCCACGTTTTCTTTGCAGGTAATTGGAACCTTTAGCTCGTAAGGGATGGAAAAAGAGCTTGTACTATTAATCTGAACTACTATTAAAAAGAGAAGACACCATCACAGTGCGTTGCAACACTTAGTGCACTGAAGTCACTTACTAGCTTTTAAAATGCATCTATAGATGTGTTTAGTTGTCTACTCTTAAAAAGTACAGCTGCTTCTGTTGGCTGTGAAGCACAAGAGCACAAGATGCTGCCATGTTAAACTGGCCTTCCAACCTACTGCAATCTGCTTACACTGTTTTAGAACAAACTGCTGAGCAATTACTTTTGTAGTTCCTATATAAAAATGTTACTTGTATCTTGGTGACAGAGCAGTTCATTTGCAAAGGTAATCGACATCTACAATCAACAATGTATTTTTTCATCAAGCTGTTGTTTTAAGGTTTATAATATGTAGGTGTAACTTAATTGGTCTTGTCCAGGTTAATTCCAGTAAACTTTGAAAGCACTGGATTGAGCTGAGGGTTGTAGCCATCAGTAGGGGCCTGGAAGCATTTTAGCATAATTTATCTATCATGTGCTAGCCTTTTTGATGACATACCCTGAAACTGTACTGCAAATCAATCTTTACTTGAGAGTGCTGGCTAAGTGTGCTTGAGGTTCTGTGGAAGTTGGTGTTAGGACACACAAAGGTGGGGAGGTCTGCTGAAAGATTCGCTACTTTGCCCCAGATCAAAGGATTAAAGTAGTTTTGGTTTTATTGTTCTCCTAATTGGAACATGAATGGAGCAATGGAAAACATGACTTTAAACAAATATTTCACTAACAGAAGAAACTTGGTAAAACGTGCAGTCCTGGGACCCAGTAGTACCAGCAGAGTTAAAATATCTCTGCGTTTCCATAGTGAATAATGAGACAGGTTCTGAGAGTTGCTTGATTAGCACCCAGTGCGGCCTGATGCTGGGGCCCACAAAGTTATCTGATAATACCATGATCCCTAGGCTCCTGGGTTGCAAGGAAAGAGCAAGAACAGCAAGTTGCGGTAGTGTCAGTAGCCCACCTTGTGCTCAGCCTGAAAGACCCAAAGGTTAACTGTATTTTGGAGCTCACTGTAGTCCAAAGTAGAGTTCATAATGTGAGGGGGTCTTTGGCTAGATACTTTTACTATTAGGTGTGCTCTTCAGTCATCAGCACAAAGCAGGCTTAATAAGGCTGTTTCAGGCATGTTAAATCTTAGCAGCAGCTTATTTAAAAAAAAACAAAAAACAACAAAACACCACAACCCCTAAACAATATAATTTTGCACTTCATTATTTTTGTGTGAAACAGATGTTCAGTGGCATTTTAAATAATCTTTTAGCTTTGAATTCTTATTGCAATACTACTATTTTGAAATATTTTGGAAATATTTATCATTAGTGGTACGTTTAATGTCACTAGCTCATTTTGTTGGAAGCAATGCTTCTTTCAACAAGTACAACAACATAAAATGTAAAAATTTTTGAAGTGCTGCAGGCATAGTTGAGGTGAATACTGCGACAATGATAAGTAGGGTCTTCTCTATCAATAAATCTCATATTGCCTGCATTACTACATTGGGTATGGTATTTATCTGTGTTTGTGCTTTGAATAGTCTTTGTTGCTGGAGTCGTAAGGTTGCATATAACACAACAGCTGGGAGTTTATAAATGGTGCATTTATGAGCAATGTTTGATATGTTAAAGCTCTATGAAAAAACTAATGACACATATTTTTACAGGGTTTGTAATGTTATGTATTGGGGCAGACTTTCTAGCACGACCCAAGAAAGACCTTAGCTCTATCTTTGAAGTGAAAAGCAACCAAAAGCCACTATTCAAAAAGAGTAAAAACTATATTAAACTACGTAAGTATAATTTTACTTCTTTTCTTCCATGACTCCAGGAATACTGTCTGAGGAAAAAGAGTGATGCAGAGGAGTTTTTTGCTCAGATGTTTTAGAAATGTTTTTTTTATGCTAGTTTTAGAGCTAGACTTGTAGTTGGTATTGCCCTAATTCCACGCATGTGTATACAAAAGATACAGATGATTTCTCAGCCCATTTGGTATGTTGATTTTGAAGCAGTTCAGTGTGAGATCCTTTATAGGGCTGTGTGAGCTGGCTGGCAGGGGGATGGCTGGCCCAGGAGCTGCAGTGTAATGTAACACCCCTCCTGTGTGAGAAGGCAGTCCTGCAAAGCCTGTTGTAGCTGACATCACAACACAATCCTGACACCTTGCTGCACCTACAGACCAGGCCTGTCCTTGAAACCTTTGTCATCTCCTGGTGTGAACTTATGCCTAGGGATCCCAGCTTTTCAGATGATATGTATGAGGTCTGCTTTTTGCTTAGGTTTTGAAGAGAAACTAAAATGTTTGAATGCTTTTTGGCTTTTAAACCTCTGGAATCCATCCAAATTATGTTTTCAAGTATTTCTCTGCAATCATTTGAGCTTTGAATTTGTTTTTATTGTTAGCTTATATTTTCTAAGGAAAAAGCCTGTCAATATTGTGAAGTTTGGTAAAGGAAAAAATTGCTAGGCATTAAGGCCTGCTAACTCTACAGAGGTCAGGAGCTGAGGGTTCAAATTCTGGCATCTTTTTTTCCTCTGTGACTTTGGATCAAATCACTTATCATTTGCCTACATCATTTTGCCTCATTTGGAAAGCGGAGATCATAGTGCTTCACCACTTTTCAGGACTGTTTCCAAAATCTTTAAGGGAGTTACTGAAATCATTGTAGATAGCGTATGCCACTGTGTAAATGAAATAACTGCAGAGGAATTTGATCATCAAATTACAATGTGCCAAACCCTGAGAGCTCTTAAGTGTCCACTGCAGTTATTTGGAAGGCTGCAGGAGCAATGGGAAAGCTCTGAATTTGCATTCTGTGAAGCCACAGTGCCTTTCCAAGAATGTGTCAAACAAAGGACTGCTCTGGAGGTCTGGCAGAGATCACATCTTTCTGACATCTAAAGGATTGCAAAGTAAAATAAATTTTCTTCCACACATTGTATTCATACAAAGCAAAAATTGTATACTCCAAATGCATACCTGGAACACAGAGGAAAACACTGAAAGCTTTACATGATGCTCTTACTTATCTCCCAGAATGAATTCTTCAGTAGGTATCATTTTTACATAAATATTCCAAGGAATTTTGGTATATTGTATCTGCTCAGTCTGTTGTGTTTTGGAGAATGTAAGTGTATCTGCAGACATATAGATATTCTGCACGCATATAGATACTCTTAAGTACACTACTTTGGAATGGTTTATCACTGGCATATGTGCAAATTTAAATGTGTACATTTCCCATTCTATGAATAGCGCACCTTAGAATGGCAGTGTTCCCAGTTCTGTTTAACTGCAATAATAACATATTCTCTTGCTTTACAAACAAATTTTCTGTGTTTTTCTGTTTTAAGTATTGTGGCTGTTTGTTGGTGTTGGTTTGCTGGGATTGGGTCTACGTTATAAAACTTACCAGAAGAAGTTGGGCCAAGGGGTGAGTACTCTGTTGGTGAAAATGGTAACTTTCAAATGTACAGTAAAACGCACGTGTGGTATCTTAGGTGTGTTGGTTGGTGCTGAAGAAGTCGTTGTACCAGTATCCAAGTATTCAGCAAAACTAATGCAGAAATGAAGATGCAAAAAGTTTACTTTGTAAATTCATGTTGAACATGGGAAATGTCTGGGTTTTGGAGGTTTATAGTGCTGCTATGAAGGAAAAAAATATTCTGAAAAACTGAAAGATGCTTGCCTCATATGTTCAATTTGAATGTTACTTTTATAAATGAGTTTATTTGAATTGTATTTAAGACTTGCCTGGAAAATGCTGTTAGCAGCCTGATCTTATATCAGGGAAGTCTGAACAGATAACCTCCTGAGGTTCCTTCCAGCTGAAGGAATTCTATCCTTCTATATTTATATGCATAACTCTGAATTGAACCTTTCTGAAAAGTTGGTTGACTTTGATTAGACTTAGACCAGTTATGGAAATTGGATAAAAATTGGAAGATTCCACTTTTCTATCTGGCAAAAAATTAGGTATTGCAATGATAGTAACAATTAAGATGCTGAACAGTTGCAAAGTTTAGCATTTAGATTACTTACAAGTTGTCTGAATGTGTTGCTTGCCTATTTAGTAATTTTAATTCAAAATTAAAGCTGTTTTGATCAGGTATAAATTAACACATTTCCATTCTATGATTTAATTGATTGCTAATACAAAATTAAATTTTTTATGCAGTTGGTTGCAATTATGAATTAGACTTTTTTTCTTTAGATGGCAGTTCAGAAACAGTCCTTTGAAACTTGCTTTTGACATGTATTCTTGTTGATAAAATTTTTGTTAGAGAAATCACTGATGACAAATGCAGGAAAAGATGCAGAACAGGTGATGAGAGATAAGTAAAAATTGTGTATATGTGTACACGCGCACATGCATGTCCGTGTTCACACATGCACACAGACATATGCAGTTGGCTTTCTTTTTAGAACTCATCCAGGTTTGTAGTACCTTATAATGTGGGAAAAAAGTGGGTAGTTCCTCTTAGAAAGATGAAAAAAATCATAGTCTCTTTCATGTTCATTTATTTACAGTTACTTGTAGAAACTAGTTTTAACTATTATGGCTTTTCTCCTCTTGTTAATAGCAGATTTTTCTCAAAAATACCAAAAGTCTTTTGTAATCCTGATAGCTTTATTAGGAAAATGTATTGGTTAAAACATCTCTCCCTGCATGTCTTTTATGGCACCATGTATCTGATGTTGTTGACTGCAGAGGTATAATACATAAAAGTCAAATTGTACTTGACATTTTTTTCCATTTATTTTTTTGAGGTTCCAAAAAGAGACTTCTCTGCTATGATCTGGCCTTTTAGATTTGCATATGACAATGAAGGATGGTCTAATTTGGAAGGATCAGCTAATTTGCTTAATCAGACAGGTAAGGGTTTTTTTCCACTTCATTTATATTTGAGAGGGTTCATCTGAAGAGACAAAAGCAATAACACCTGCTGGGTAACTGAGTCCATTCTTGCATTAGCACAGGAACCTGTGTCTAGTGGCTTTCTCCGGAATTTGTGAGCTGTTCCAATACAGTCACTTCTGTTAAAAATCCATTTGCAGAGGTGATAATTTTTTTAAATGTCTTTTAAAGAGGTTTCTGGTTGGATGAAACACTTTGTTTATTACTTGGATTTTTTTCTCATATTGCTGATGATTTACTTGTTTATAGAGAAATTCTTTGCATAAATGAAATAATGATAAATATCCTTTTAGATAAAATTTTATGTTTTATATCTTCTCTGTGTTTTTTTTTTCAGATGTGAAGCATTACATAATTCCTAAAGGGTCTGAAATTAATGTGCTGTAAACAAGGTGTGCAGAGGAGAAACAGACAAGTCTGTTTCTATTACTGAGCCAGAGCAATGTATAAAAGAAAAACAGTGACTGTAGCTTGGTTGAATTATCATTATTTTACTGTTGCTCATGGACAGTATTTTGGTTGGAAAATTAGTTATAGGAAATGAAGAATTTGGACTAAAGATTAGTGCTGCTGCAGGGTGCATTGAAAGGAATTGACCAGTGGTGCTTGTAGGTGTTACTTGTTTTCTGCAATACTCAATGGATAGGGAAGACTGCAAGCTGCTGCTTGAAGATTTAAAAAAGCTCAGGAGTTTAGGAAGCATCCATGCTGCCATTCCCGTATTTGTTGTTCTCCTCTCTTTCCTATGGTGTGAATGCACCATAGGGCTTCCCTGAGTAGCTCAGGCTTGACAGATGCGAAGAGTGGGAAGGCATCGACACAGGTCCTGCTGTGCAAGCCTTGGTTTTGTGGCAGAGGTGCCCAGGAGTTAGTCAAAAGGGAACAGGCCGATTCGTGCATCACTCACTGCATTGTCCCATGACCAAAAGTTCAGAGGGCTGAGCTATGTAGGCTGTCTAGTGGTATGAGAAAACAACTCGGACATTCGATGAATTGAAATTTGGGGCATTCTTGTACATATGTGATTCCATAGCTCATGTCTGGGTATTTATTTAATCTTTGCATATTTATTTATGAACTGTAATGAATGCATTTATTTCTGGTACCTATAGTTTAAATTCATGAAGATTAGAAAAAGTGATTACCTGGTTACGTCCATTCAGCATTTCTTTGCGGTAATGAAGTATCACTTCTAAAAGAAGCAATTGATAAGTCAAAAAGGGAGGAAATTCCAAAATATAAATGAATAAATCTTAATTCCTGATTGCTGGAAAGAGTATTCTGGAGTTTTATGTTACTTGTATATTGTTATATAAGATACCACAGTAACATTTCCAGGAAATGCATTAATGCATTCAGAGTTAAGCTGGAGATTCTTAAATGATTTGTTTGCTAAAGAAGAATAGCTGATTTTGACAGCCACAGAGAAAAGAGTGGCTAACTTCTTCAGCATAGGGGTTATCTTTAAAGGTGTGGTGGTGTGAATTCCTTGGGCTCATCTTCTCTCTGTTGGAATAGTGAAGATGCAACATGCAATGGCTTTTGTGACTGGGACTCCTGTCTGCCCTGAAGGGAACCAACATCAACCCCTCTCAATCATTTCAGTCATTGTTTCTGTGGCCGGCAAGTACATTAATGATGTAGAAGCAAAAATCTGGGAACTCACTTAAAAGTATTCTGAACTACCATTTTCCCTGCTAATACTGCTTTCATTGTGCTAAATAAGACATTTCAAGGGCAAAAAATCTGATGTGGCAAGAGTGGTGCTGGATAGAGCTGTCTTAATTCCTTATAGAAAGGCTGTGGATGAAGAGGTGACTTGATCTGCCTTCTAGAGCAGGAGGGCAGTCCAAGGGGGGCATAATCCCAGCAAGAAGGGAGCTGCTGCACCCATACTGACCTGCTGCTCAAGCTCAGCCTGGATGGTTGAGCCAGCCTGTGGCGCGTTTGCAGACTCCCACCTTCCTTCAAGCATGGGCAGGTCTTTCTTAGCTGCCGGTTCCTTGAGGGACCGCATAGCTCTTCCTGTATCCTGCAGCTAAAATATAGGGGAACCTGTCATGTTCCCCTGACAAAACCACACCTCAGCATGTAAACAAGGAGGGGCCACAGTGCTCTGAGAAAGTGAGGCGGCTGCAGATGGTCCACACTTCACTAGAGCTGAGAGCCCTTCTGTTACTGTGCCTGGGGGATGATGCTAGGTTACTGTGGGCTCATTAATGGTTTTGGCAGCAGCAGCCTGCTCCCTCTTGCACAGGACCCTTTGGAGCAGAATAGGATTTAGTGGATGAAGGGAAGTGTAGATATGCTGTGTAGTGCTCATTCATCAAGTTGAAAGCAGTAGACTCACTACTGTGCTGTTAATCTGTGTGTGCACGTTATGTCTAATGCTTTTGAAATGGCCTGCAGTAGGTGTGCGCTGGCCAGCTGTACTGTGCAGTCTCGTGTGTGTCTGGTTGTGCACCAGGGAGGAGCTGTGGCAACCAAACGCTCTCCATCAGAGGCTGTGTAGCCTACAGTGACCAAAAGTTTGGGCATGACTTTGTTACCAGCGTTAAGGTTTGCCCTGATTGACTCCTGAAGGGCTTGTGTCCATCCCTGCGTAATCAAAAGGGAAACAATGACATTATATAGTCATCTATAAATCACATTCATAAGTCACAGTTACACATTTGGAAATATTTTCTTTTTTCTTCCCCATTTTAGATGCAGATTTTATCACTATTATAGAGAGCGATGCCTCTAAACCATTCATTGGGAACAACGATCCAACAATGTGGCTAGGAGAAAGACTAGGATTTTACACAGATTTTGGTCCAAGCACAAGAGATCACACGTGGGGGTGAGTCATCTTTACATGCACAGTGACAGTAAATAAATATAAATACACTACCCAATACTAACTCCACTAGAACATGGGCAAAGAATAATTGGAATAATAATAACTGTAATCCATTGTTGGAGCTTGTCTTTAAGAACACACTTTGATTCCTTAGCATTAAACTGCAATGCAGATGAAGTTTCCTTGTTGTTAAAAATAATCAGGTTTTGGTGCCTGCTCCTGTAAGCTACTTTGGCTTTGGTGATGCAGAGAATGGCATCCTGCCCCTTAATGCACAGATTTGGAAGTTTGGCGTTCTAAGTACTATATCTGATTCCCTTTTCTCATTATTTTATTTTGGGCTATGAGAACTTCTTCAGATTTCAGACTTAAAAATGTGATAGCAGTTGGAAAATGTAACTGCATCTGGAGTTATTAGAGATTTTGAATTCATTAAATCCAGATTGGGCTGTATAGTGGGAAATGGGCATAGAAAGGCACATGTCTATTTGACTGGATTTTTTGTGTCTGATTTTACTTTAATGCTAGCCCAAGTACCAGTCGCATATCTTTGAATATCTTTGCCTTCTGGAAAATAGTGGCTTATGATGTGGCTTTTTTTTCCCAGGAGATGCAGATCTCTGTGGCAGATGGAAATTCCTAGTGATGTTGCAACGGCTATTTAATTTTTGCCATATGTGAGGGGAATTTAGTAACTTTCTTCTTCCAGAGCCTGTGTCTTTTAAGTGATGCAGAATGGGGCAGAAAAGTCATTCTCTGCAATTTTCTTCATTAAATGTTTTGAAAAACTGGATGCAAAATGGTTTTAAGGTTGATTCCAAACAGAAGCTTAAAGAATGAGAAATCTCCCACTTTAAAGATTTATTTCTACCTGCCTCTACTCCTAATAAAATACATTTTAATTACTGGTAGTATAAATTCAGTTTTGTCTGAGGATGCAGATTTTGAAAGGCTCGGTGTAAAAATTCATATATGCGGAATGGTATTTTGTAGTGTAGGACTGAATTTGATAATACATTTTTAGACATGTACTTAAGTAATATTTAGAGGAAAACCTTCTAAATTCAGAAAAATCCACTCGAGATGGTTTGTATTCTAGTCTGATGATTTGAGTTCAGTGACCATTAGTCTTCTGCCCGCATTTATCTGCTTAGTTCACATTTGTGATGCTTGTGAACTACAAAATGTAACTGTTTCCCTCTTCTCATGCAGGATTATGGTGCTGTCAAGGTATCCAATTGTAAAATCTACCCATCACCTCCTGCCGTCTCCAGAGGGAGAGATTGCACCTGCCATCGCAATGACTGTCAACTTCACAGGGAAACTGGTTGATTTTGTTGTTGCCCACTTTGGAAATGAAGAGTGTGTATTTTATTTATTGTTACATATGCCATGTAAAGTTGTGTAACATAATTGTAGTTTGTGAACTTCTGGGATTTCTTTTGTACCCTTTAAAATCTGCTGCTATAATACTGGTTCTAACAAGGCACATTGGAGGAAATACTATGACATAGCTACTGGTTTAAAATTTTGAAGCATTTTTTAAAAGGGACAAATGTATCACGCAAAACTCAGATGAGCCTAATATCTGAGTTACTAGAGATACATAGTTGTGCAAAACCACAACAAGTAATAGGGCTAGAGATACATCTCAGCACAGGATAGCATCCTTCTGACTTTCTGCATGTGGAATAGATTTATTATATTCCACAATGAGTGCAGATAGTTACACTTACAGACAGATAGCGTTAATGGACAATTGATGTTTATTAAAATAAAAAGTAACAATTCTGAAACCTCCGAGAAAGGACAGTGTTGAAACAGCAACAAAGGTGTCCATTCAGTGCCCTTCTGACTATATAAAACTGGAAATATGAAAGCTGATCTCTGGATTCTGAAAGGAAGAATTACACCAATAACTCAAATATGTGATGGAAAAGATTAAGGTATATATTTCAGTTCTTTACTTTAAAACAACATCTTGATTACTTATATGTAATAAATATTAATAAGGGATAGTTTTGTGATGCTCCACGTTGCTGTATTTTCTGTTGTATTTGCTGCAATATCAAGTATGTTTGTGGTTATGTAGTAAGATTTGGACCTTTTTTATACTTGTTATAATTCATGGAGAGGCAAATTTATGGATTGGGTGCAGAATATAATACACAAAGAAACTGCTCAGAAAGCAGTAGGAATTCTCATCCCATACTGATCTTCCCCATTTCCTTCCCCTGTGTAGAAGCTGTGCTCCAAACATGCAAATTGTTTATAGGTTTCCCTTTTACTAAACACGTATAGTTGTCAGAAACCACTCCCAATTTGAACTCTAGAAAGGAATTTCATTCCATGCCTCACACAGATGATAAGACTTGCTGCTCTGAGAAACTCTTTGTCAAAGCAGAAGAAAACAGTACTTTCTTTCCCCTGCTCAAAGACAGATGAGATAAAGATGAAGGACAAATTAGGAGGAGACACATGGGAAACAAGTGCAAATTAGATTGTGTTTTGAGGTAAATGAATTTGTAATTAAATGGCACACACAATTGTTTATTTTACACGTTTTTTTTCATCCGCTGCTTAGGATGACATAATCTATAGGATACTGGATAACTAGGGATTTTTTTTATGACTGTTTTTAAAATGTGGCGATACAACAATGTCTGTGTCATTTAAAAGAACGCATCTTCTGGAGAGGTGTAATTCTGGAAAGAGCAGCTAGCTGAGCAGGCAACTTCACATATACCTAGGTCAGGCTTCTATTTAAATGGTTAGGGGTTTTTGTCTCCTGTCTGTGTGCTCTTTCTCCCTAATGCATTTGCTTCAGTCAGAAGTACTGCTATTTAGAAAGCACAGCAGCATTTAAATTCTTGTCGTCTTTTGGGATTACAGATTCCAAAATCAACTCCCTGCCTCAATGGTATTTAGCCCAGTCTACCAAAATATAGAAGAGGACAAGCTTTACACAAGTGTTTAAAGTTATTAACATGAAGAATCATAGAAAGAGAACTGCCTTTACATCATGTTATGACAAATCTAAGGACAAGGGGTGGGATCCAATGCAGTGTTTTACCAGTCTCCACTTAGGCTATCACTTTTGGTCATGTTGGAATTGTTGTGTAAATCTTGTTAGAGATGCAAATACTTGCCAAATGTTGTTAAGTAGTGTTAGTAGGATGATGTAGTTCTTAAGTTGTATTTCATAAATTATGTGACCCAGACTTTAAGACTATATTTACCATGATCTGTCCATCATAAAAGTGTTGTTAGCATGCGAGCTCCTTGTTATGCACCACGTTGTTCTAGCACAATTAAATTTCAAGTGCAGGCAGAGGCAAAGCCTCACATAACCAAAGCACTTACATTCACATTTCTTAGTGATGAGATCAGTATTAAAAACAAAACAGTAATAGAAAAAGTTGTTCCTATAATGGTTAGAAAGAGAACGCTAACTACGTCTACCACAACCATGTGGCTTTTATCGAACATAGTGATCATTTTGAATCAGTGAGCTTTCTGTAAACTTTCATACTCTCTAATACTGAGCAATAAAAAAGGTACCAGATTCATTTGTAGTTTACTATGTTATAGCGCAAAGATTCTAGCTAAAATGTATATATGTTAAAGTCTTTTGCGTTTCTTTCAGAGAAGACTTCGACAGAAAACTCCAGGCCATAGCTGTTTCAAACCTATTGAAGACTAGCTCTAAGCAAGTTGTATTTCTAGGATACATCACTTCAGCTCCTGGATCCAGAGATTATACCGAATTAATAAAAAATGGAAATGTCCAGGTAATGTAAAAATACTGCTTCTTTTAGCAGTTAGAGATCATATATATTTAAAATATTCAGCTTAGTATTTCAAATTGGTAACTTTGACATATAAGAAAATACGTGCTCATTTTCAAACATAGTCTTCAGCTACGTCATGGTGTTATAGAGAAGGTAGAGTTACACAGTGAAACAACGAGAGGGAATGGACAGCAGTTGCCACGAGGGAAATGTCAGTTAGATAACAGAAGAAAAAAAAAATTTATCACAGTTAGAGTTCTGAAGTGTTAGAACAGGAGCCCAGAGAAGTTGTGAAATCTTCATCCTTGGAGATATTCAAAAGTTGGCTGCATAAGGCCCTGAGCAACCTGGCTGAAGACACTTTGAACAGGAGGTTGGGAGTAGGTGACCTCCAGACATCCCTTACACCCTCTAATTCTGTGATTCATTTGTTTTAAAACTGAGTTCTGCCGTTTGATTTTCTGTCAGGAGATGTCAAAAAGTTGTCTGATTTGTGTCTAACAGTGGGTTTTTTTCCTTTCTACCTTATCACAGTGTTTTAGGAAAACATTTTTCTGCTGCAGGTTTACACATTAGTTCTGTTACTGATTTAAAGCCTACCCATTAAGAAAGCTTGCCTTATTTGTTTGACTTTTTTTTTTTCCCCCCCCTTTCACTCATAGGATATTGACAGTACAGATCGTGACAGGTGGTGTAGCTATATTATGTATCGTGGAGTAATAAGGTGAGTTAAAAAGTAGATCATTTATTCATTGGTTTTAAATATCTTTGACAATTAGTTTTACACTCTTCTGTAGGTAATTGTGGAAGAGTCTTATATCCCTAAACAATTATGTATGGACAGTTAGATATATCATGAAGTAATGTGAAACATCGATCTCGGGATGAATTGGTGTATTTCTGAATGTAATTTACAAGGACAGTATTACAGGTTTCATCCTTCTGTGTCAAAAGCCTTCAGATCTAATCTGCTTTGGTAACATAAAACTACTTTTTTCCAAAGCTCTGGCTTTGCAGCTTAATTCTAAAATGTGAAGGAGAAGCTCTAATTTGTACGTGACACAGAAGATACAAATTTTGAACTATGATTGTAGGGTTTGTTGAAGCAAAATGCTGATCTAATCCAGCCAAGCTTTATGCTGGATTTAGTGGAAACTTTAACTGTGTAAGCCCATATTGAAGCACTTTCCTCTGCTGAGACCTATGCACTCTCTCTCTCTTTTAATACCAAGTTGCTTGTAAATCATTCTCTTGGTGATGTATGTACCAGAATGGAATTCAGCTTGTTCTGAATAAACTGTGCAAATTCTGCAGTGTTGACAGGAGTAAAACCAGTAAAATAGACAACTGTCTTAAGTAACAGTAGTGAGTGAAAAAAAAAAACAACCCAGCAACAAAAAAACCCAACAAAACGCCCATTTCCAATCTAATTTTTCTCATGACACGTTCTACTGATGCTTGAGTTCCTTTCTTGAATTTCAAAGTCTCTACAGTGAAAAAAGTTGGTGAGCTTATACCAGTAGACATAGTCTAAAACTGTAATTTTAAAAATAAGTTTCTAGATGTAGAACCTATTTTTGTTGTCAAACACTTATGTTTTCTCAGTTTTTCTACTTGTGACATTGTGTTATGATTCTCGTGTTTATAGAGCACTTCAAGTTTTCTGAAGATGAGATTCACAGAAATTGAAACTTATGTTGATAGGTTAAGTAATAACTCTTGGAAAAGAGACATGAATTAAGAATGTGGTGAAATTGCCTTGAGTTATTTCTTCAAACTAACTCTTCTTGTATCTGATAGGTTGGGCTATGCCCGCATATCTCATGCTGGTTTAAGTGATTCAGAAGTCCAGATGGCCAAATTTAGGATTCCGGATCACTTGGATAGCTATGTTGACAATGACAGAATTGTCACTGATCCCAGCCAAGTTCCTGAGGACATCCATTTCAATCCCAGGTGAGTGTATCATGTAAGAAATTAAGGGGATGATGTATGTGACGTGATGTAGTAAAAGAGAAGTCTACAAACAAAATTGTTCTTAAAGTGGGAGGCACTGGTCAGTACCAAACTGAGCAGAAGATTAGGAGGCAAGAACTTCTGTTTTGTAATTCCATTTTTTCTACTGACTTGGCACGTGCCTTCGGAAAATCGGTCTGCTGTGGCGTAGCATAAATTGAAAGTAATGCTTATTTCACCCAGGTGATGAATTTCTGAGATTGTTTGATAGGGATATTTGCCAAGTGGTGTGGTGACTCATTTTACAGATGATGAGAGACCTCCGATGTTTCTCAGCACTTTTGAGGATCGAGGTCTTAATATACTGTTACTTAGAACACAAAATACAATATATACATTACTCTTTGCATAAGCATTTTAAAACATACTATATAACTGGAGCAAAAATTAAGGAGAATGCCTGAGACAGTATGTTACATATGTCAAGAAGAAAAAAGGGCTAGGTTTTTACATAAAAAGTTATTTATCTCTAGAATGCTGTCATTTTTCCACTGGCATTGCATAAGGAACAGAAATACGGAGAAAGGTATTTATTCTACAGTGAATATCAGTGGAAGAGTCGTGAAGTTTAAGATAGATGTTGCCACAGAGACGCAGTTTCCAGCAATGCCATATTTACTACTTCTAACATGCATACTACATAATATATTAATTTCTTATATACACCTAACAGTTGAGCTTATTCACTTTTTATTTACCACTCAGTCACTGGCTTCCTGTCTAACCAGGAGTTTGCTCAGTCTTTTCCACATGATGAAACTTGTCTGAAGCTAGCATTCACATTCAGATTTTTCTGTTGATTTCAGCACAGAGTATTTTTCTTGTCCTAATTTCTTTTATGTCTGCCTGTAAGCAGAAAATTTATACCCTTTAAGAATAAGTTTAACTTTTCCCAATTAGCTATGGTTCTTTTGAAATACAATGGCAATGCTCTTAAATGTTATTTAGCACTGATATTTTGAATAAGTACTACATTTTGCTTTTACAAATCTATCTACTGTAATAGTCAGTGGTCAAAACTTCAGGATTTAAATATGGCATGAAAAATTACAATTTTACCATAATTTTCAGAACTAAGATGTGCAATATTAACAATAGGGTTGACTATTTGGCTGCTATGGGGCGTTAACTGAAGTCAGTAGAAAAAAACTTAAAGAGCATAGGATTTAACTAGATAAATGCACCGCTCACCTTTGTCAGCTGTTGTTCCATTTATAGAGTGCCTATGGCATCAATCCAATCAGTGTAATTAAATGTCTCCGTTATACTCAAAGACCTCTAGTGAGATAGCGTACATAGAGTATGATTTATGTGTAAGTAGGGTTGTGGCCTGTTTCTGAAATAAACTCTCTAGAACATTCAGAAGAAGTGTTAATTATACTGTAGTAAGTGTGTGATTTAATTGCATGGGTTAAATCATCTTGTAATGGTTTTGCCTTGTTGAATATTTTTCTTAGGTTTGGATCTTATAAAGATGGACATAATTACGAGCATATTCATCACTTTCATATGAGCACTCCTAAATATTTTAAACAGACAAATTAGAATGAGAAAATAACATATCATTGGGACCAACAAGAAAGATTTGTTGCTTGAAACTGAACTGGCAGCCACAAAGACTACATCGTTTAAGGATGAGCAACTCCCGTGCTGCACAACACTGTGAATGTGTGATAGCTGGCGACTCTTTTCTTTAATGACCTGTTGTCACTGTGAGAGAGGGAAGACGCATGCGTTTTGATAAATTGGTATCTACCTGGGCCAGATACCTGCTTTGTATGCAGCAAAGCATGGATGGGAACTTGCTTTGGCAATAACTTCTTCAACTTTTTTCAAGGTATCCTATATTGTGCTGTTTCAGAGTTGAATGTATCCATCCATGTTTTTTTTAGGGTCCAGGTATGACCCCATTCCTCTCCTGGGAGCTCACTGGAACAATCATGAGCAAGGAATTTCAGCTGACTTCCACACTTTTTTGATGACCGAGGCAAGGCAAAATAATGTGGTACTGTAGGTTGATACCTGTTGATGTATGCTGCGCTTTGTAGTCCTGCTGCTATTGCAATAAAAAGGTTGCCCTCAGGTTTTTCAAAATAGGCATGGGACTAGTGTGGTTTTTAACTGGGAGATATGCAGTAACAATGTGTTTGGAGTGTGTGCATTTTTGACTTACTGAAACAGTATTTACATCTGCTGCTATTCCACATTTTATTCTTAAATGAGTTTTACTAGAACAATTTGCAGAAGATTAATGTTCATAATATTGGAGAAAACATGGTGATTTTTACAGACTTTTTTTAACAGGACATTAGACACTGCAATGCTTTTGCAAAGGGAAGAGTAAAGTACTTCTGAATAGTTATTGTTACAAGACACATGGACACGCTGCAGAAGAATTAAAACCAAACATGCTCAACACGACAAGGTTTCTGAGAAGAGAGCAAAGTTGATTGTGATTTTTATTTAAAATGAACTGTAATAAAACAAAAAAATGCATTGTTTCTTTGCTAGCACCACACTTTAGTGGGACTAAATAGAAGTCAAGCTTTTTTTTGACCTAGGCAGCAATTTACCTATTATGTAACACACACGTAAGAGAACGTAAAATGTTGTGTTTTCTCGGAATCTCTTGGCAATGTCTTTTATATTTAACTCCTGATCCTTCAGTATATGCGCAGAGCTTCCCTTAAACAATGAGGACATCTTCAATGTTGCCCAAAGGAAGTTTTGTGCTTGTGAGAAACATGTTAGATTGTTTATTTAAATGACCCTCTCAACTTGGAAACCATATTTGTGATGTTGGTATTTAGTACGTGTGTCTTTCCAGTAATACCTAAGCATACTGTAACTGAAAGGAACAGGGCATGTTGCAGGAAAGAGGGTGGGGGGGTTTCTCCCTCTAATTATCCACCATGTGCTTCTGAGAACAGCTTGGGCATACTCAGTTTTATTGTTTCTCTATGGAAGAAAATACAGGATGTGCCTTTACCCAGGGTTACTTGTTCTGTGGAGTCAGGTAACTGCTGCCATCACGCAGCTTGTCACTTTATTCTGGTCACCCATCATTTTGCTCTCTTGTTTTTAGGACTGTTGTTTCTGAGAGTGAAACGCTTCACTGATCTTTGTGGAGAGAGGATATCTGAAAGGCACTTGAGGAATACATAGCCACCACAACTTCATTTCAGATGGTATTAGAAAGCCTGTCTTTGTTAGTTACAATTAACCAGGCATTGAACTAATTTACTTCTCACCTACCAGTTCTGTGTTTGTCTTTACAAGCCCAAGGAAGTACAATTAAACATTCCAGTTTAGATATCCTTTAGGTAGGATTTGAAATCCTCTGAACTTGTTCTCTCCAGCAGGACAGGATAAATTAGTTTTTGGAGCGATGCGGATGACTTTCTTGCACTTTCAGCATTTTCTTCTGCAAACACCAGTAGCCCCTGTCTCTCCCTTCTCCCAGCCTGCAATAGCAGCTGGCACTGGCACCAGCACCGCACGGTAGCTGAGTATCCTCACTTCTTTGCAGCGTGCTGTCATACTAGCTCTGACGCACGTCCAGCCACAGGTTTGCTTTTCCATAGCCTCTACAAAACATAACATTACCTTGCCACATTACTGCAAATAGTTTGTAATGTGAGCAGTTTATTCATGTGAGATGCAGGAAATGATACTCATAAATATAAAAAGCCTGAAATACCCTTTTTTTTTTTTTTAACAATTAAAAAAATAGAATCAGGGTATTTTTCAAGAAGTCAGACACCAAAGCATGACTTGCATAACAGATCGGACTACATGTCATCTCCGTAAGTAACCTTCAAAGTCTGTGAGCATACTTGGCTGGATTTTCTCAGGATTTAGAAATGTTTGCCTCATGAGAAATGTTCATGTAGACATTGACAAAATCTAAAGTTTGAATATTCTCTTCTTCTGAGTAGCTTGTGTAATTTAATATTGGTGGATCCATACCTCATAGTGCTTAATATCAGAAAACACTGTATGCAAATGTAATGGATAGCGAGTATTTGTAGACATTTGCATTATTTTATCAGAATGACTAAGAAAAACTATGACCACAAACTGTTTGTATACTGCTTCTACTACTGTGGTTAGAATTGGGAAGTTAAAACTACACTTTCTTTGTCCTTGAATCTGCACACTGATCTAATCCCCTGCGTCTGACTGGTTTAGAAAAATGTGCAGGACATCTCTCAGTCGCAATCACTATGTTTCCAACTATGAAAGAAATGTGCTAGAACAGGTCCTACTGCAGGGGCGTGTGACTAATCTTGCCCTTTTCTAATCATACTGTCTTCATCTCAGCTTTCATAAGATAGTATTGTTATGAAAGAAAATGTTTGTGGATATCTTTAACTATGCATTCAGAGATACCGTGAAAAGAGAAAATGTATAAAATAGCCATTATTTTCAACAGGTTTGAACTTTTGTTGGTGGTAAAAGGTCTAGATTTTATATA
>NW_009605766.1:0-518 GCF_000690535.1 Cariama cristata | reverse complement strand
GGGGGACCCAGGCTGGAGCAGTCTATGCCCAGAGGGCTGCACCCCGGGGAAGGGACCCAGGCTGGAGCAGTTCATGAACTGCACCCTGTGGGAAGGAATCACATTGGAGAAGTTGGGAGAACTGTCTCCCATGGGAGGGAGCCCACACTGGAGCAGGTGAGAAGTCCTCCCCCTGAGGAGGGCGGAGTGGCAGAAACAATGTGTGATGAACTGATCCCAACCCCCATTCCCTGTCCCCCTGAACTGCTTAGAAAGAGGAGGTAGAGAATTCGGGAGTGAAGTTAAGCCTGGGAAGAAGCAAGGGGTGGGGGAAGGTGTTTAAGACTTAAGTTTTATTTCTCATTAGCTTACTCTGATTTGATTGGTAATAAATTAAACTGATTTCCCCAAGTCAAGTCTGTTTTGCCTGTGATGGTAATTGGAGAGTGGTCTCCCTGTGCTTACCTCAACCCAAGTGCCTTTCGTTATATTTTCTGTCTCTGATCCAGCTGAGGAGTGGGAGTGATAGAGTGGTTTTG
>NW_009605765.1:0-1468 GCF_000690535.1 Cariama cristata | reverse complement strand
GTTCCCGAAGCGCCTTTTGCCCCCAGGCCCTGCCCGGCCCGGGGCGGCTCCGGGGCTGAGCCTGAACCCGCAGGGACCAGGCCGCGCTGCCAGGCCCTGGAACAGCCACGGGGGCCGGTTCCGAGGCCCTGAGCACAGGCCGGGGGCTGTTTGCCGAGTCCAAACAGTAGCCACATGAGCCTCGTTTCAAGCCACAAAACCCCACAACACTGAGTCTCTGCTGCTGAGCCCGACAAGGCAGGACTTGGGCTCTGTTTTCAAACCCTAAAACTGCCCGGAGTAGCCTGGGTCCCAGCCCCAACAACACAGCACTTAGGCTCTGTTTCTCAAGCACCAAAACGCAGGACTTAGGCTCCGTTTCTGAGCCCCAAACTCCAGGACCTGGGTCTCTCTTCCAGGGCCCTCAAACTGCCCAGATGAGCTTGGGTCCAAGCCCCAACACAAGACTTAGTCTCTGTTTCTGAGCCCCCCCCAACCCAAAATGCAGGACTTAGTCTCAATTTCTGAGCCCTAAACCTGCCCAAATGAGCCTGGCTCCAAAAACGCAGGACTTAGTCTATTTTTCTGAGCCTGAAAACATGCATGACTTAGCAGAGTTTCATGGCCCTCAAACTGGCCAAATGAGCCTGGTACCAAGCACTGACACACAGGACTTAGTCTTCATTCCTGAGCCCCACAACGCAGGACTTGGTCTCCATTTTCAGGACACGAAGGTGCTCAGCTCGGCTGAGCCCCAAAACCCACACAACTTGGGTTCTTGTTTCCGAGCCGGGTCCGGAGGCCCCAGCCACTGACACGGCCTGGAAAGGGGGCACTCGGTCCCTCAGCCGCCAGCTGCGCCTGGCTCTGAGCTGCAAAACCCCTTGGCTGTCTCTGCACCCCAAACCCCAGGAGTTACTTTCTCTCCGGAGCCCCCCGAGCTGCTGCTCCTGCTGTGTGAAAACCCACAACGGGACCCGGCTCTGAGCCCCCGAACAGGCCCTGAGCTGGCTGTCACGTCCCCCAGCACCCGCTCTGTCCTGCTGAGCCCCAAAAACGGCCCAAGGTTTTGGATTCCCACAAAGCCCCAGCTGAGCCCCAAGCTTATTATAGAGCGAATTATTTTTTTTTAATTGACACTAGTAATATTACTAGGCTTACACTGTTTGAATAACTTAAGTTCCTCAATGATTCAGAAGCTACCCAAGATGTATTTTATCATTCTTCATTTTATCAAATTAACAGAATTAAGCTTTTGTGTGACTTCATCCTTTGAAACTCTTACCAAAAAGTCAATGACTGCTAGCATTTGTACAAATTAAGTGACTGCTGCTGTAAAGAATAAGCCATCATGAATTTGCTTATTGCTAATACAACATGCTCGCTTCTGTGGTATTCTTCTTCTTCCTTCTATGACTGTGAGCTGAGCCCCAGCCCCCCGTGTGGTGTCGGGACGGGCCCGGGAGCCCCGGCGGTGTCGGGCGGTGCT
>NW_009605764.1:21159-21522 GCF_000690535.1 Cariama cristata | reverse complement strand
CAACCATAACGATTCTATGATTCTACTGTTTTTTCAGAACAAGCTAGTGCTCTTCGACATACGTAAATCGTACCTGGATTGCATAGGGGAGAGTGTATGCATAGAGAGCAGCATGTTAACGGCAAACACAGTAAGTAGCAGGTATTAATTCCAAGAAAGTGAGTTTCCTTCTCAATCTGAATGTGTCACATATCATTACACTGTATTATGCTGCTTTTCTTTATGCCAGTTTTTGTTGGCCTACATATGCTGCAACTTAAAATAACATGACACTACAGATAAAGTGAATGTGATAGGAAATATATAGAGAAATATACCATTTTCCAAAGAGATCTGCTATGAACTACTGATGTTTTTTCCTGC
>NW_009605764.1:0-21149 GCF_000690535.1 Cariama cristata | reverse complement strand
TACAGGCTAGAACCAAACAGTGTTATAGTTATTAACTCTCAAACTTTAGAAACCTCTCTCCTCATGATAAACAAACTACAATTTTCACAGAAGTAACAACCAGTATGCATAACAAAATAAAGAATGGTACAGCTGACAACCGTATTTTTATTTAATGACAATCTGAATCATTCTAGCATAATTCCAGATAGTGGACAAAACAATAGGAACATGGTCTCCATTTCTGTTGGAGTTATGTGAGAAATAGAATCAAATCTAATGTCCAGATGAAAGGATGAAAAAGGAGGTTTGGTGCTAAAGAGGAGAATCTGGTATTGACTCCCTCCTGGACAGTGGTTCTCTGCAATTTTCCCAAGGTTAACAGTATATAACGCAGATGTTCCTGACACTTCTGTGAATGTCTTCAAAATATTTAAATGCTCAAAAAGCGGTACAATTTAAAGAATCTTCAGAGGCATGAATCACTGGATATAAGCCACTGGTATGCTAATGCAAAACCACCTCTTATTTATTTGAAATTATTTGAAGAGAACAAGGCTGCTGGGGATAAAGCCATACTTCTGTGAGTACTCTACCACCCTTCTGTTGCTATCTATTGATTCCTGATAGTAACTTGCTGACCTGCAAAACATCAGACTTCAAACAAGCTGCTGACAAAGAAAGAGCCGCTCCTCTGTCAACACTGCACACTGAAGACCATCACCCTCGCACCATTCAGATTTTATTGCCATTCAAAACACTTGATCTGACCAAGCTTACTAGAAAGGAACCTCTCAGCAATATATTTTTCCAGGAGAATATATTGTTTTAATCAACAATCTATTTTAAAAGGGCTGTTTTCTTCAGCTATGCAAGAGTAAGCACAACCAAACAGTAATTCAATATTATTTTGAAAAAACTTTTGTTGCAATTACTTTTTCCTGCTTCACTAGGGGGGACGTTTCTAAATTTGGCATTTCTACTTAGACCTGAAGAGAAAAAAAAATTTGTTGCTTTTCAGTGCTAGTTTTTAGAACACCTGCTTCAACAGAGGATTTTATTAAAACTCATTGAGTTTCACCCATAACAATATTAAGGACTGTATTTTAAAATTCTCCTCACAGCACATTAATTTTGCACAAAGGTGTGCATGATTTACAATAAAAACAGGATGTTTCTAACTTCTTTAATCAAAGAACATTTCACTGTTTACTACAGAACAAACATTGCAAAAACCGTAAACAAATTCTTTGTATTTCGTGCTTGTTAAACCTTAATAGAATGAGTTAGTAATATATCAATCTTGAGCTTAAGGGTCTTAATTTCTATTCCAGAATGTGTTTTAAGCTTCTGTTAACAAATGTATGTAACAGCAGTGAAGCGTACAGCTCATTACACACCAGTTGTTCTCAAGACTACTTTTAGTGTTGCCTCACTCTTAAACTCTGACTTCTAGTTATCACGGGTTACTATACCAATTAAAGAATAAGACCTATTTTTACTAAATAGTTGAAATAAAATATGTGCTAGAGTTTCAGAAACAAAACATTAAAAATGAAATAAAAATTCACAAGTAAACTCATTAACTGGTTCCATTAATTTTAAAAAGTTTTAATAAAATACAGTACATTTCTATTCATTGACTAAATAGAATTTATAAAAATAACATGAACAGGAAATAATGTAATGATACCACAGCACCATGTATTGAAGGTTTCATACAGAAAAAGGAAACACTGAAAAAAAAAACACCCACAAACCTAAAAACACCCAAAAATTCCAGCATTCAGCAAACATAGATACAAGGCCATACTTTACAGTAGATGGAGCCATTATTTCCTAAACCCATTGTTGATAGATGCTGCTTTTGTCCCTGTTACAAAATAAGTAATTCAAAAGAGTTATATCTCACTTTACCAAAACACACACAAAAAAAAATTAGCTGAGAAAATGGCATTTACACTTCAAATAGCATGATTTTGCAAGGAAAAAAATACTTGATTTCTGAAACCCACACGATGAATAAGCATTTAATACAGTAAATAAAGATGTGGAAAAGAAATAACAAGTTCTCTGCAGCTTATTCTATCGGATAAAAGGAATGGGAAATGAGTCATGCATTAAGACTTTTTGAAGTGAAAAGGAGTGAATGTATTTTTATAATTATGCAAACCAAATCAGAAAAGCTACCTCAACCAGACCAGTTTTCCAGCTCTATATGATACCAAGGACATTGGAATTTTTAAATCAGGTTCCAAATTATTACATTTCCCATTAATGTTTAACAGCATTTGAACCCAAACCACATTAAGAATGGGAGAACAGATTTCTGAAAATAGTTTTTCATTCTATCTAGAATAGAATATTTCAGTTGGCAGGGATCTACAGTGATCATCTAGTCCAACTGCCTACCAACTCAGGGCTGACCAAAAGTTAAGGCATAGTATTAAGGGCACTGTCCAAATGTCTCTTAAACACTGACAGGTTTGGGGCATCGACCTCCTCTCTTGGAAGCCTGTTCCAGTGCTTGGTCACCCTCTCAGTAAAGAAATGCTTCCTAATGCCCAGTCTTATTTCCCCCGGCACAGCTTTGAACCATTCCCACATGCCCTATCACTGGGTACAGGCAGAAGAGCTCAGCACGTTCCCTCCTCAGGAAGCTGCAGAGAGCAAGGAGGTCCCCCCTCTGTTTCCTTTTCTCCAAACCAGTCAAACCCAGAGCCCTCAGCCACTCCTCACAGGCCCTTTCCAGCTCTCTCACCAGCTTTGTTGCCCTCCTCTGGGTGCATTCAAGGACCTTCACACCCTTCTTTAAATGGCAGGGTCCAGAACTGCACACAGTATTCAGAGAGAGGCCACACCAACACTGAATACAGCAGGACAAGCCCCTCTCTTGACCGGCCGGTGATGCTGGGTTTGATGCACCCCAGGGTGGGGTTTGCCCTCTGGGCTGCCAGGGCTCACTGCTGTCTCCTGTTGAGCTGCTGTCAACCAGCATCCTCAGATCCCTTTCTGCAGGGTCACTCTCCAGCCACTCCTCTCCCCAGCGTTACTCCATCCCAGGTACAGAATCTGGTATTTGGACTTGTTAAATTTCATCCCATTAATCATTACTCTATGCTCCAGTCTATCTAGATCCCTCTGTAAGGCCTCTCATCTCTTGACAGAGTCAACAGCTCCTCCCAGTTTGGTGTCATCAGCAAACTTGCTAATGGTGCATTCAACTCCTGCATTCAGATCATTGATAGAGATGTTGAACAGAACGGGCCCTAGAATTGAACCCCGAGGAACAGTGCTGGTGGCCAGCTGCCAGACAGATGCAGTCCCATTAATTTTCTCAAGACACATGTAGATATGTAGTATTTTACTTGTGAATCTCAAGATATATATTCTCTGTGCACATATGTAATATTTTCTTTGACTAACTCTATTAATAAAATACTCAAATATATCAGAAAGTATCATATTCCCCCAGAATAATAATCTAAATCTGATTTTCAACCTCAGAATTGACTCCATTTCTGAGGCTTTACAAAAAAAAAATAAATGTGTGGAGCTTTGAAAGTCTAACATATCGAACTATAAAGCCTTTGTAGTAAGGTTCTTGAAGCCAGTCCAAATTTTTAGTTAGTTATACGTTGAAAACGAGTTGAAAAATCAGCTTATGATTCAGACTACATAAAATTAATCAACAGTCCCTGTCTAGTTTCTTGTGGACATTTTTTCATTACAACCAACTTTTTTTAGAGAGACACAGAACAACATTTTTATGCCAGATATGAAAGGTAGGAACAACACATACTGAGAAGGAAAGAAAGAGTTTATATTCCTGTAACCAAGACAAGAATTGCAATCTCCCTGTCAATGTGGCAAACTCTACAACATTAGATAAACTGTAAACTATCTTATCTATATTAGCTGAACAAAAATCAAATAATCACAAAACTTAATTTTAAGTTTCACAGGTAGAACTGTTAAAGTCATATGATATAAAGATCTTCACCTAAATTTGATACAGTGTTTTGAAATGGAAAAACAGTTTCAAAAAAAGGCAGTGCACACATGCAGAAAAAAATTTTGATCCTGATGCTTAAAATAAAGCTTATATTCCTACTTTGTCTGAGATTTAAATAACTTGCATAACATAGTTTTCCCTTGAGCCTTAGGGAAAAGTTCATATAAAAATCTTTAAATTTGTTGAAAGTATAATATTCCTGGTAAACTCAAAAGTCCAAATTTCAAATAAGTTTTAGTTTATGTTGTTTTTCTTAATTTCAGTTTTCTAAATTTCTTCATTCTCTATTAATTTTGATGTTTTATAGAGGTCTAAATAGTTTATTTTTAATGTGACAGTTGAACAGAGGTTGCTTAAACAGATGCAATTTTATCAAGTCTTGAAGTAGAAGCTGTTCCTGCTCTGTAGTTTCAGGGTGTTTACAAAAACACATTTCTGAAGTAGTATCCTACATCTGGCAAGAAAGAATTCTTTGCATGCCAATATACAGACAGTTGCTTAAGGATATATCAGCCAGTCAGGATCATGTATGTCTGACTTGCATAACACTTGCTTTAAATGTAAATAAATCAAAACTAGGTTCAGTACACAGTTTTATTCATCTGGGATATGTCTTGGGAATGTCTAGCAGAGGCAGGGGTTATTTTTTCCCCTAAGTGTCAGCTAGTGACAGATCTCAATGACACCCCATGCTATTTTTCTACAGGGAGTACCAAGAAGTAGAAATATACAGACTTACTATGAATCTTGACATCTCTAACAGTCCCAGGGTATCACATCAGCCCCTTTAGGTTATTTCAATTTGATCTACATATCCATGAAAATAAAAATCAATGTGCCCAATGGTCTAGTAAAACATTCACCCTATCCTGTGCAGTTGTTTCTTTTCTGTAAAGTCCAGGCGTAAAAGGCACAGTGACCCTCGAAGCTATGCCACTGGGAACACATCCATCTTAGCAAATGATCTCTCATGCTGAACAAGGTAATAGGTATAATCTATTAAGAGAACTTTCCCCTTGATTCTTCTACAGTGGCCTACGCCATTTATAGCAAACATCATAAATATTTGCAGGTGCTTTTACAGGAGCCACATAGAAAGAGAGTAAATGTTTTTGTTTGTTTTTTAAGGGTCTTGAAGGATATTAAAGACTGTCATTAATATCTAAATCTAACATATACCTTTTCTGGTATAATCTCATCACCTCGTAGAGTCTTCAGTTTACCAACAGAATTTCTGAATATTTCAATGACTTAAAAATATGGATTGATACTAGGAGAATATTCAGTATTGAATATTAGATCCACCATATTATTCACTATATGGGGCCTGGGTTTCAAAGCCCTCTGAAATGAGCAATTATCTCTATGTCAGAGACGTTTGGCAAGATTTACGGATCTTATGAGGGATCGAGTCATAGAAAACATAGCATAAAAGAGACAGTAACGTTGAAGATAAGCAAAATATTTATTCACCTGACACATTCCAGGTATACACAAACATACTCTCCTTATGCTTGGAGGCAGCTAAAACAGTCCTCCAAAATGCAACCTACACACTGTAGGGCCAGAGTAAACTTGGAATTATCAAAAATATACTATGTAAATAAACATTGCTCTTGTAGTGGGTAATAAAGAGGAGAAAAGAAATTTAGGTCCAAATCCTAATCTGAGATAAGATGATATGCTTCCACGAACTTCAGATCATTATAAGATCAGAGGAAGCATTTAGGTCTGGAAACCAAATGCTGTACACTACATGTAACTCCTTTTTCTTTTCATATTTTGAAGTGGCAAAGGTCTTAAAATATATAAATCTTTATCAGCATTTGAAATATTTCACAGATAAGGTATTGTGATTCAATTGTCATTTAATGACTAATTATAAAACTGGAATTTCATTCCAGTCAGAATTTAAATATCAGATGTCAGCTATAACAAAATGGATTATTATAACATGGATTACTTACTGTATCAGATTTAAACTACTGGAAGTGAACAATATTGCAGATATTCCAATACTATCCAAAATACATGCATTATCTTATATACAGAAAAGCTAGTGCAGATGTATAGTACCTTCTGTGTATACTTCAGTGTATGTTCAACTACAGATGTGCCACCACCACCGATTTCAGCTGTAACTGGCTGACCAAGAGCCAGGCAGCTCTGTGCCGCAGCTCAATTCAGAATCCTTCCAGCCTTCCAATGAATGGAGAAAGAGAGGAAAAAAAAAAAAAACACCACAAACCACCACAAAACGGGTTTGAATAAGTTAAAAGAACCAGAAAATTCAACAATGTGTCACAAATAGAGAGGTCATTATGCCTGGATAACCCAGGATATTAACAGTTGCAGAAAGTGAAACACTATCCACAACTTAGCAGTCAATGAGCCCTGCTCAGAACCAGTGATCTTCTGTACAACAAGGGTGGCATTTTACAGTTCAGTGCAAAATGGAACAGACCCTTGATATCTTCATTTGTCCTTTTTCTGTGCATATTTCACAGTGCAACGATTTAGGGTCCATAACGTGTCACTTGTTATAACTACAGAGTTTACTTGAAATATGTATGCACAGAAGAAAAAAGTTCAGTGAACTGCAAAGATTGCAACAAATCTATAGTCTTTGAGCCAATATAAAGTTTTACTCTGAGTCTGAAACAATGCTGGTTAAACATACTAAAAGTCCGCTTTGAACTGCTTTTGTTTCCAATGTGCGCATTTACTACAGAAGCAGATTGCTTGAAACTTTGCTAGAAATCAATGGCTCAAATATATCTTTTCATTAAACTCCATTTTGAAATAGCAATAGCTATGTTAATAATATCATTAAAGTATTTAGTTTTCAACATTTTACTACAATGGCTATAAAGTAAGAAAAAATTAGGAATTAAGACAATTGTTCTACAAAAGGACACTGTCCATTACAATGACTATCAGCATTACAAATTTCAGTCCTTCTTAAAAAGTTACAGTAGAAAATGTCACTAACGGCTATTCTAGATTGGGAATATCAATGGATTTTCTATATGTATTGCTATGAACACCTTCTGCTTGTACATCATTCTGCACAACCATAAATAATCATTCTGAACCACTGATTAAGACATAACATTACAAAAATATGAATCTGCAAAGATGGTTTATAATCTCTAAGAAAAAGCTGCTATATGAATATAGCTTAATACCTGGAAATGTTTCAAACAACATTATGCTACAGAACAGCAAGAGATAAACAAATTATAATTGAAGTTTACCCGTGCACTGTAGAATATCAGCAAAACATTATTTGGTTCAATTAAGCATGAAACTAAATGTTTCAGCAGCACATCCAAAGCCAGGACTAAATGATTTTATAAGTTGTGATAAAGTTTTGTATTTAAATGTTCACAGGTGTTGCATTTTTTTCTGCTACCTGAGGCCAGAAATGGAAACACTATGAAATAAATTTTTCCTGAATTGCTGGCTTGACTGCAACAGAAAATACTGGAAAACATAAAAATGGCAGTTTCATGAGGTTTCCATACAAAAGCATTTTTAGGTGGATTCAAAGGAGCTTTCAGGTTGCCCTGTGCTGCCTTAACTGAACTTCTGAGGGTCCTATGTTCCATCTTTGATTCCAGTTATATGCTTCACATATGGGTTGCTTTTCACAACTCAATATGTGAAGGTTTTCATACAAAAACATAAAAAAAATAAAAATCAAGTGAACTTCAGTTAAGCAGACTATTAAGATGCAAAGGGAGACCTGTATGTTTTGAAAAAAAAAGAAACTAAAAAGGCTTTTAAATGACAAATATCAGTATTTCCATTACACAAAGACCAATGGTCCTTACTCAAATACGGTAAGGATAACATGGTTGGAGAATGAATTGAGGCATTATGCTGTTTATCATCTCTCTTGGAAGTATAACAAGACATGCAATACAAGACAAGCTCTTACTCAAATTTGTATAAGATAAACAGTCTATTAAAACGAGTGCAATTCATTTCACCACACAGTAGAATTAGACACTTCAGTATATGCTTATTTCTTTGCAGTAAAGAAGAGAGATTGAGCTTAGGTCGCTTCAACAGTCTACCAACATTCAGATTTGATAGGATTATTAAAAACTAATCCAGTTTGCTTTTACGTGTTTCAAATGTACTATGAATCTCTCCCATAAGCCATAGGAAAAATATAACTAAACCTGATAGATTTAGAGAAGGCATAGACTGAGATTTCAAGAATGGACTTTGGACGGTCACAGTTATGCAGGGTAAACAAAGAGAAGGTTTCTATTTAGGTGTATCAGTAAAAAAGATGCATGAATAGCAGAAATAAGCAAGTTGAAGTTTAACTCTCTAAATCACTTAGACACAGAACTTAAAGTGTAACCCCCTCCAGAAAGAGCTATTTGTATAATTTGTCCTGTAATTCCTGACAGAAATCAAAACTCCAAATAATAGTTAGTGTAACACTATCCCAGGCTAAACCAGCTAATTGGGTAAATACTCCTTCTGCTGACTGAATGATGTGCTACTTACAGTATCACCATCTCCTTTCAGATAAATCCATGCAGTACAAGTAGTTCACATTTCGCAATAAAGTTGGCAATATGCTAATGTACTTGATGAGTGTGGAAAGGCTCTGTTGTTGCCAGACCTTTGACTTGAACTTGATAGGACTGATTTAGCATTCAGCAACTGGTTACGTTCATCAAGAGGTGAAGCTTCACAACAAAGATAATGTGGTGGAAACAATTAGCATTCAGAACATCAATAATAGGTCTTTGGCATGTGACTGTAGGCTAAGCAAGGCTTTAATAATATCTGGTATGTAATACACTTTTAAAAAGGCATAGTATAAAATTAAAACAATTTTGTAATAAGTATCACCTGCTTTTCATATAGAAATATTTTTAAAATATGACCTAGTTTTTTTTATTTAATCCAAGCTGTACCAATCCTCACAAATACATATTTCAAGACTTTCCTAAGCTTTCTAAAAGGTTAAACATCTTTGTTTTCAATTAAAGTGCAAAATGAAGTTGAAAAAGGCAGTTTTCTCCTTTTCTTCAGGAATTAGATTGGAATTCTTAGCATTTGCAATTTATGGTGACAGATTATGCTGTATTGTTCAGTGAGGGTAAGGCAAGAATAGGACAGCAGTAGTTTCCACACACACCCCCCTCCCCCCCCATCATCTCCAACAGGATCCCTGTTAAGAAATAAAATTATTACTCTGGCCTAGCCAGTGGCTTGGTATCAAAGACCCTGTCTTGACCCTTCTCTCCAGAACGTGAATATGAACTCTCATTTGAATATGCTCCCTCTGCTGTCAGTTAAGAGAACAGAAAACCAGGGATAACTGTTGACTCTGAAGGCAGTCCAGTTCAAGATACGTCACAAGGAGCTGTTTTATCCCATTTGCATTGTAGAAGAGTAGGAAGACCACAGTGAAATGCAGGACCACATCTGCCTCGTTGTTTCTAGAAGGTGTTTCATCAAGAAAATGCTTTCATAAGGCTTTGTAGACAAAGGAAAAAAGATAAAAGATTAAGTTACAGAATCATTCATGTTGCAAGAGACCTTAGGAGTTCATCTACTCCAAAATCCTGTTCAGAGCTGCGTCAACACTGAATTCAAACCTAGTTGTTCAGTGCTTAGTCCTTTCAGGTCTTGAAAGACTTCAAGAGTGGAGATCCCATAACCCTTTCGGCACCTTGTTTCAATACTTCATCATCCTTAAAGGGAATATTTTTCATCTTATATCATTAAACCTCTTCTTTCAATTGATGACTATTGTCTTTCATTCTCCCACCATGGACCTCCAAAGGGCCCAGATTCATCTTATTTGTAACTTCCTTGTAGGTATTAGAAGGTTGCTATCAGGCATCCCCAAATCTCCCCTACTCCAGGCTAAACAAGCTCACTTCCCCACAGCCTCCTTGCACTCAACTCCAGGCCTTTGACCTTGATGGCCCTCCACTGGGCCCACTCAGGTTTAGCAACTTCTTCCTTGAGTCATTCTTTGTTGTGCCCACTCAGGTTTAGCAACTTCTTCCTTGTGTCGTTCTTTGTTGCACAGTCTAAGTGCATATACAGGAATTGCTACAAATGGTAAATCTCCCACACAGTCCTGCAGTGAGAAGGTATAGAAAAAAAAAAAGAAAAATCAAAATCAATATGTCAAAACCAGATGTTAACTACATAGCCTCTACTGTATTTTCCTAAAACTTTTCCAAATTTCATAGAAGTCCATATGATTTATTGCTAATTGGCAGATCTTCATGCTATAAAAAGGAATGATTAAAAACTATACAGATAACTTGTTTCCCGCTGAGAATAAATGATTGTTAGTGAAGTTTCAAAATATCACTTTGCTAGTTAGGAAAATTCCAGACTGGAAATAAGAGAAAACTGCTACTAAATAATGTGAAAATGTAAAAAAAAAAAAACAAACAACACACCTATACTTTGTTTTCCCATGATGAGAGGAACACAGGGCTGAATTATATAGAAAAAACACTTGGAGATTAAATCTAATAATTAAATCCTGATTTTGAAGAAGAGAGAGTTGGAATAAAAGCCTAGAATCAATTAAACTTCACACTGACTTATGCATTCTCTAGGGAAACTTACGGACCTGGGTAATTTGCCAGAACACCTGAATAGTTGGAAAGGTGTATTTTAAGTGAACAAAGTTTGAAATTAGATAAGGAGTGGTAACAATTTCAAACAGATAGCTTACTTCTGTTGTTCAGGAATTATCAGATATTCAGTTATTTTCCTATTCCTTATGGTCTTCACAGGGTACTCACAAGGACAACGAGTTGCATTAAATTCTGATATTATTTTCAACCATGCCTTTTTCAAGGAAATATTAGTTGGAAGTTTTCAGTTCTGTTTTCACTTTTCTTATGACTATTTTCTGTCATCAGCTTATGCCTTCATGACCACAAGGCTTAGGCACTATAATTCCTTCCAAGCACAGTAAAGCTTTCTCTGCGACTTGATCAGAGTACAGGGGAAAAAAAAACAAAACCAAACACAAAAGCCAACTTACCCTGCCTACTCCTCTGTGAATTTCCCTGCAATATTTTACTTCCAAAAAAAAAAAAAAGGCTTATTTGTACTAGAAGCATTTTAAGATTACTTTTTCCTCATAGCGACTTGGTACAATCATGACACTGGCAAATTAAAGAAACTACAGATTATGTCCTAACAATTAAACTAAGGAATATCTTTTTATAGTATATTATTTATGTTCTAGCCCAAGAGATTATTGTTCCTGCATTGCAAAGATTCCCAGGTTATAAAACTCAATTCTCTGAAATTCAAGTCAATCTAGTCTTTTCAACTTTGAAGTACCAAAACCACTATTGTCATGAGGGAAATACTGAAAATCCAGTGAAGGTGCAAACAGTGAAAGAAGAGTCAGCTCTCCTTACTGCCCTTCCACAGGCACTTTCAAGCCTTCTACAGCCCACACCTGATAGAAACATCAGAAGAACTGCCCTTCCTCTCATCTCCTCTTCCACACTTGTTGGGAGCAGAGACGGTACAGTTCCTGTGATCTTGCGATGCAAGGAAAAAAATCAGAGTCCTTTTCATAAATGGCAACCCGTCGTTACAAGTAATACTCACACAAAGAGGTAATTGCAACAGATGATTAAATCGTATCTTCTTGTGGAAGTAATCAGTGGTTTTAAGACTGATAGAAGGGACAATATTTCTGCTCAGGTTGATAATTTCCTGTTTGCTGTCCCAAGATGTAGCAGAACCTCTGCTGGTCAGTGCAAGTTGGAGCAACGCGCATTGTATAGAGGAAACTCAGTCTTCAGAAGGAGGCTGCTGGTCAGTGCAAGTTGGAGCAACGCGTATTGTATAGAAGAAACTCAGTCTTCAGAAGGAGAAAGAAACTAGTTACGGGAAAACAGAATTAGTGAAGCTTAGTTTCTTTATGGATTTATGAGTTCAAGTTGGATTCACAGTGTACAAGCAAGGTGAAAAACCGCAGTTTAGCAGCTCAGCTGTGAGACACGGTTCATTCCTTTGTGGATTTCTCGGTACCTAATTAGACTTGTGCTTATGCTATACTCTTTCTACCAATATATTTTCATGAGACTTGAATGATTTTTTGAAAAAATATCATACCTGTTAAATTCTATGCTGAAATAACTTCATGATGTTAAGAAAAAAAACAACACTACAACACAGGACTACGGACACAGAGATACACTTTGTTCTTTGAGGAAACCAAACCAAAAATATCTAAGACAGTTCTCAGGAAAATTTGATGAACTTTTATCATCTTTTACAACATCCTATAAAATATGAATACTGTACATTCACACAAAGAAGTCAGACTGCAAAGCCCAGTTCAGATACCCATACAGTTTATGTTCATGGTTGATTTTTCACGATGTCACAAAACGAAATATCACAGTCTATAAGTACAATATCTAGCGATGAGCCAGACGTTAGCCAAAGGCCAGAACATCAGTGGTATCAATAGCTTCCAAGAGCATTTTCTCTGGGAAATGTGATCATCATTTTCTCAGTGGCAAAGGCACAAAACACCTTGGGATCAGCCTAAACCTATCAAAATAAATTAATATTATTATACTTACAATTTTACTCTGTTAACAAAATCAAAGTATATCTATTAATACAAAATGCATTTGGACTTAAAATGCAAAGCTATCTTTCTGTGTATATATTATTTTTATATAAGTTACTAAATTGGCCTATTTGCACAAGCAATAAAGAAAAATTTATGAAGCATAGTAATATTAATGAATTAATTTTAGGTTAAAGGTTTTAACCTGTCAATATTTCATTTAGCAGTTGATCACAGACCAACTCCCAGAAACATAAGGAGGCATCATGGTTGTGACAGTACATAAATGGTCAACATCATGCTCCTCTTATCCCACTTGAAATGTTTAAAAACACAGAACCAGAAGAAATAGCATCTATAGAAATGACTGGCCATTAATTTTTTATTTTTTGGGGGGGGGATGGGGGACTTAAACTTTTTCAATTTATTTTACACTGTTCAAGACTGTCATGAGACATGAGAATCAGTTATAGAAGAATTAGCTGGGCTAGAGCAGTCAAAGTTGCAAAGCAAGCTGAAGAAGTCTGAAGTTTGCTAACAGTAAGAAAAATTATACAGATGGTATTATTGTGCCACATAAAAATATATCACACATTACAGACAGGATGTCTTTATCGCACTTATGAGTTTTCTTGAAACATAAGACAAACACCATATTCTCTTTTAATAAAATAATAAAAAACATAGAAATGCACACAAGAGTATAATGCATCTAATAAAAGCAACATAATAAAACAAAAAAATGTAAATTAGTGAATAAACCTTTTTTTATTTTCTATTTAGCTAAATGAAACTTTGTAATACTAAAAAATATTAGGGGAAGAAAAACTTCAATAAAGAATGCCAGCGCAGTCAAATCAATACTGTATGTATACATAAGTTTTTTCCTCTTATTTTTTATATCGACAAAATTTCATTCCAATAACTATAGTTTGACAAAGTATTCATAGTAAAGGGCTAAAGCTCTACTTAAGGTGCTTAATTTATAAATGGATCTCAATTATTTTCATCTATTATGTTTTCTTCTATTTAAAATACCTTGACTGAATGGTTATACGTGACATGCAACAGCACAATGGAAAGTCAGACTTGAATTATCCACAACACACAGAAAGTTTCCCACTATGAATGACAGAAATTAGTAACCTTCACAGAGAAATCTAAATTGTTCCACATTCTGCAAGAGATCAAGAACACAGAAGGGTACATAATAACTCTTCTAAAACTCTTAGCAGAAATAGACTGCTGAACTCTACAAGGGCAATACTTATTTATAAAAAAAAACAACTATTCCCCTAGGCCCCTCAAGAAAATCCAAGACAGCTGATAAAATGCTGAGAGATTATATCAGTTGATGGTTATCTATCCCAACTTGCTGGTTTACAGATGATCTTTCTCAGTGATAAAAGAACAACAGGCTGTAATTGTCAAGGTTAGCTACAATCCCAGGCTTATGCACAAGGATTATACATCCTGAATTCTCCTCTGCTGGAAAGGTTTAACTTGGCAACAAAAGATTAAAAGTAACAGCCAGGGGCTCAGCTCTAATACCTAAACCTGAAGGCATTTTAAAAGTATATATATCCAGAACATGCATCTGAGCCTTTCCCTTCTTAGTGTAATCCTCTTAGTGTATTCTGTACCTCACTGAACTTTAAGATTCTGAAAATAAAAATACTGCATCTGGCACCTTTACCGTGAATTTAGCTTTAAGGAGTCCCTCTTGAAGATGTCACGTTAGAATTTATAATATAGTGTTCATTCCAGAATCATAACTGTGGGATTATTTCATTTTATTTTCTAATATCAAAGCCACAAGATATAAGCACAATTTCTGGTTTTAAGTTTGTATTACCTATTCCTTTCATTTTTATAATGCATTTCTGCTCGCAATATTCAAATGTTCCTGATCATAAAATGGCTTTGAGACATTAGATCTCTTTGAGCTGATAAAATATAAAACCACTGCATAATGAATAAACAAAAAAAGAGTTGACTATTCTGAAAAAAAAAAAAAAAAAAACCCAAAACAAAACAAAAAACACAAACCACATTAAGCAAATTACTATTCTATTGCCAAAATGAAGTTGGGTAAAACTCAGGTCTTCAAGTCAGAAGACTGATCACTTCTAGCTTCCTCTGCACGCACCCTTCTTGCGTCCCACCAAGAAAGGGAACTAACAGTTCCCGTGCTGCCTACTGAGTTGTATACAGTAACGAGTCAGATCAAGAATTTATCCAAAACCAATTGTGCCAGAGCGATCAGAGGCAAACACTCATGTAAAGACCCCCTAACAAAACTATTTAAATTCTTCTAAGACAAGCCAACTGGCTTGTCCATTGTTGAGTCAGGAATAGCCATGGAAGTGAGGCTCATCTCAGTTTACTTTAGATCTCTACATCTGAGCCAACCCAGCTCTATAGCCAGAGTGCAATTCAGGAAGCTTACCTAGAAATTTACTTTAGGATGAAGTTAATAGCTCTTTACAAGTGTGTATTCACCTCAGTTATAAATGTAGCCTAGACAACTCAGAGCAGATAACTGCTTTATACCATACGGGTTATCAATCCTAGTTCAATACCTGCTTCTAAGGGACAAATTGCCTCTATTTTATGTAAGTAAAAGTTCAATTTGTACCTAAATATTCAGTTATTAATACACTTGATTTCATAAGCTAATTACTTCTGCTTGAGATCCTTTATGTAAAACAATTATGGTATCAGAACAATATTCTAAAATGTTATTTTATATAAATACAATACAAAGCTATGCTTCCAGTATCTTCTCCTGTAGATATGTTTGACGTGCATTCACGTCCAAATATTACATGAAAACAAATACTGTAAAACTCTTTAATCTTTGGAGGACGTGAATTTACAGTACAACTGTAAAAATTAACAGAACTCTAACGGGATCCTGCTGATCCACAGGCCATATAAGGAAAATTTAAGATCTTAAATTGAAAAAAAACCACAGCTCATGAGAATCAGATACATAACATAACTCTCAAGTAACATTAATTTTACTGTGTTTCAAAAAAATGAATATACTGACCATCTACTGCATATAACAGCTTTTCATGTCAATCCTGGCCAAGCTGTGAAGTGCATATTAGTCTGTACACTAGAAATTCTCTGGGACTCTTGAACAAGCTTCCCAACTAAGGGTAAATAAAGACAAGATTGATTTTTAGAGCTTTGGCAAGGATGTATCTTCTTAAACTACTGTTTTCTCATAAGAATTCCATTTTGGCCTCATATTACTGTTTATAAAACAGAATGCAAAGTACCAATAAGACAAATGTTTTATGATAGCATAACTAATAATAATCCACATAAAGCTGAAGTAAACTGAAACCGTAAAAAATGGACACAAGTTCCATGCCATCCTTCCAGTTAAATGCAAACAAAGAAAGAAATTATTGCCTAATTCTGTTTTTGCTCTGACCCCAGATGTAGCATAAATCAGTCCTCAAACTATTCTAAACAATCACAATGATGCTGACTCCAGGGATTATGAGCATAGTGATATTCCAGACATATTTTCTCTCTCAGCTTCTAACACGTCCTCCAAATTGCAAGTTCTAGAGAGGAAGATAATGATGGCAAACCAGTTTTCTGGCAGCATGTCTCCAGGGGAATACAAGGTTTCCTGCAGGCTTGGAATTTTGCCATGAGCTTCACTAACAGGTAGGTTTGCCCCCGGTGTTTGTAACAAACATAAGTGGTATACAGTCCATGTCCTGAAGTTTCTACTGTTGCCCTATAAGAAGTTAATGCTATGCCATACCAATATAGAAACAGAAATAAAATTCATCCTGACAGATATATTCCTGGGGTTTTCATCATTACAGAATCAGCTCGGATTCTGTACCCACACACGTGAGCCATCCCACAGGGAGAGCTGTGAATTCACAGTGAAGTACTGCAAACCTTACTTATGGCACATCAGCAAAACCGGGCATGGGAGAGAAGATGGAAGAGACAGACTATGACTAAGTAAACATTGTGACTGCTTGTTACAGATGCGCACGAGCATCATGTTAAATAATTGTACAGAAACAGAACTTGCTTGTGCAAACCTTAACTATCCTTCAAAAAGCCAGCCAGTAAGCAATAACAATGAAAGACTTGAGAAAGATCAGTTTAGGCTATTACTGTTCTAGATAACTGACTTTCTTGGCTAGGACTTAAAAAAAATCAGTATGGACATATAATAATGGAAAAATAGATCCATATGTTCTGACCACATAAGCATTCTCCTGAAACTGAACGAAGCAATTCGTATGCTTAATGTTGACTACTTGGAACTTGGATGTCCAAGCCCTTACAGGATCAAGACTATACAAGGGACAAAAGTGCACATAAGGCATGAAGAAACCTAAGCAGCTTCTGTTTTAGCATTTTGGCAATTTTTACTTAAGATACATTTTAGCAAATGTCAAAACAAGTGTCTTTTTTTCCCAATTTCCAGACAGCACTGAGTTGAAATAACCTATTGAACTCTCACAGATAGGAATGGAGATGGCATTCCTCTTTATTGTAGAACACATCTTAGTATAAGAAGGATGTAATAAGTTAACTAATTTTTGTACCTATTGAAACCACAAAAACGTGGTGATAATGTTGTGCTGCATTGTTATCAACCAGCACGTTTCTAGGGAGAGTCACAAGGCTAGCTTTTCAATGTTTTGGGTGGGGTTTTTTTGTTTGTTTGTTGTTGTTTTTTTTTTAAAAAAAAAAAAGTCTTTCCCCTAAGCCCAATTATTTTATTATATCGGAGAACTTTGACAAAGCAGGAATTAATGCACTTGACACATCCAATCAGCAGATTAACATTAGGATTCAGAAAAGTTTTATTTATAAACTAACACCACTGGTTTCAGCTGAAGTCACTCTGTCAAAGGTCAACCTCAGAACATGATTTAAGGGAGACCTGGAAATAGAAATGTTATCAAAGCTGACATTTCAAACAGCTGTGAAGCCAATAATGAGGTTACATATACAGTGCCAGTAAACATAGCAATGAATGTTCGGCAGAGTGCATTAAGAAAGGAAATACTAGCACCTATATTGCATTTTTATATGTTGGACAGAAAACTAACAACCTAACAGCAACTTGCTGGTGTTAGTTCAGGTACTTCCAAAGCAGGTACAAGCTCTTTTTGTCTTAACCTATAGGTTATAGGGAATAATACAATATCATTGGTATCTCAGCACTACATTTTACACTGGCACAAATAAGAACTGTTTGGAATAAAAGATATTGGAAATATATGATTGTCTTTACACCAATGATGAATGTGATGGTTGGTTACTATTCATGATTCATAAACATTACAAACATCTTTAGCAAAAAATATTAGGAAAATATGCATATGTTAATTTAATATTTAATCATTGTAGTTCAGGTAAATAATGTTAAGACTGTTACTGTTAGACGACCTATTATACAATTGTGTGTCGGAAAGCATTCAATCTGTTAGAAAATAAAAGTAGGAACAAAGTATTCTCTTTCTATGAAAGGACGTTGTAAGACACTTGTCTTAAAAATTTATTGATTATTTTCAGATACAAGTCATAGCCAGGATAAGTATTGTCCATATAAATTTGAAAAAATACTGCTGTGTGTCTTCCTTCAACATTTTCCCCTGTGTACATTTTATAGTATTTCGTGCACAAATGGTTTCTATTACACTGGCATTTATTTTCCTGTTGTCCATTTCGGTATTTCAGGCAGATAATCAGAAATTCTTGTGGTTTTTTGGGGAGGAGGGTTTTTGGTTTTACAGCCTTTTTTTTCCTCCGGGTTTATTTGGTATGTTTGTTTTTTACTGCAGAGGTATCGAGAAAGCAGCTCAACTTAAAAAACAAACACAACCACTTTTAATTAACTCTGATGAAATTAGCCAGTATTAGTTGTCAGTTTGACTTTATAGAAATAATTATTTAATGGACTGAAATATAACTTCATAACTCAGTAAAAGAAACACACACCAAAATATGCAAAATAAAAATTTATAAGATGTATAAAAGAAAACATGTTATTTGCACAATACATTATTGTCCTTCTAAGGAAATCCATCTTAGGTTGATGAGGGGAGGGAAGCATAAAACTGCTTTTTAAATCAGACTACTATAATTATTCATTATTAATAATGATCATGTAATAGTCCACTTTCCTTTTTCCATTAAATTTTGAACTAGTGTATTTTATTGGTTTAAAGCTGGTGATTTGAGTACGGATGTAAGGATAGTCAAAGCAATCCTTTTCTGATATATGAAGTACAGTCAAATTGGCTCATATAAAGCAAGAAACTAAAATAAAAGGAATAACGTATTTCAGCATGAATCCTTTCTGAACAATGAGTGGAAGATTTGCTGCTGAGTATTTTTTAGCTTACTTTCCAATTTTAATTGTTACTGAATTTACCTAGAGTACTACTGAACATAGATTTAGCACAGGCATCTTTAAAAATCAATTAGCTTGATCACTGGTGCAGTCAAACATCCAGATTACAGCCAGACTTTTAAAGGTAACTCATTGCCTAAGGATTTAGACCGGTGCCTAGTAGCTTTTTCAAAAGCGCATAGTCACTTACTACATTTAATTTGATCAGAAGTAAGCATTTCAAGGCAATTAAAAAAAAAAAAAACACAAAAACACAAAACCCCACACACCAAACCAAACAACAGCAAGCAACTCCTACCTTTCAGTACCTAAAACCCTTTAATTGTCATTGTGCCATTTACACAGAAATCTCTACAAAGTTATTTCATTTACTTCACTATATCTTCTGCATCCTGAACTTATTTTCATCCAAGATTTTAAGAAATTAACCTAGCTTTGATACTATTCTTCATTTTTATTTAGCTTCTGAGTAACAATGGAGATAATTTAAAATAGCATCATATATTAAGAATACATTTTATATATTCCAGCCAAAATGTGGCTAAATAGTTCTGAGGTTGATAAAACATATATGTAAGAAACAAGAATTATGAAAAGTATTGGGGCTAAAAAATAGTTTAAATCTATTCTAACATTTAAAATTAGAAAAAGAATGTTATTTCTGTATGGCAGAAAAGACATTCAAATCCATGTGCAAAGCTTTCTTGACACCTCAGAACTCATACTTTCACCATAAAACATCACAGTCCTAACTTTCTGAAGTTTGTTTATGATCCAGTAATACTGATAGCTTTTGATTTTTCCTCTAGGGATATGAAGGATATTTTAGTATTGTTTGATATTAAACAAAAGCCTACATATAACTAAAATTCTCTTTCACTATTTCATTGACATATCAATTTCTTAAAGTTGCAATGATTTAAAGAGGTTTTTTAATAAAAAAAAATTATGAAACCCAAACCTAAATTCTAACTGATTGTAATTTAACACAATCCTTGTAAATCAGATTAGAGAATCTTAATAAAAATAATACTAAAATGCTAATGTAAACAACGGTGAATTTGAGTCTTCACAACCAGTTTTAGACATGAGTCTAGAAGTTTCCTGTCACTATGTATAACTTCATGGGACTTCAACATGATCAAAACACATAGCACAGCAACGAATTTAGTGTGTGTATACATTTTTCCTTAGAAAATCAATATTTCTATGCATAAAAGGACATATTTAAGGAATTAAACACCTGCCAGTCACGATGAGGATGTAACACAGCTTGGATGCATCCTGAGGAGGGAAAAGAAAAAGCTTTGGTAGGCCAATCTTTATGAAGCTTTACCAATTTAGCTTTCTTTCTACTCTTATTGGTGCTTAAGAGGTTAAGACTTTATTTGTGAAAACAGAGACAGATAGCAGGGAATCATGTTGTCTGCAGCTTCCTAAGTCTCGCTTAAGATCCTTTTCAATTACCATCCATTTCTCCTTTAAAAAGGGACAAAAAAATAGAGGAGTGGAAACAGGTCAGGGCAGTCTGTGACAATGACAGTGTGATGGGCTTGGACCCCCTGTGGTGTTTCCATCTGCTATCATTAAGGTGACTATTCAGACATGAAAAAATCCCTCTTGCTGTGCTGACAGGCAGACATCAAGAACTATGACAAGGCATTAAGACAGAAAGTAGAGACAGAGATGTCATATTCCACAAACAATCCTGCCTCAAACAAGACCTCTAAAATTTTATTGGAATTTAAAATAAAAATCAAAGGGCTTTTACCTGGAGGTTATCAAATCTCCCCTTATGTTAGTTTGACAACGAAGATATTGCTGACAGTCACAAACACTTAGCTCCTACCTGTAAACTCTACCCTAAGAAACCCAAATTTTTTAATTCCCTCCCCCCATCTCACTCAAAGCGGAGCTTTAATTTCTTGCCCTTTCCTGATGGGAAAAGCAGCTGATGAGGAAGATCGAGGCCCGATGGTTTGAAGCACGTTAAGCACTGAAGCCTTCGCGCCAGCCATACTGAAAAAAAATTAAACTAAGCCGGCGAACATCTGTGCTAAACCGGTTTTACTTCATAGCAAGCGAAGCCCAAACAACCGATAATTAGATTCCCAGGGAATGCTGGAAGGAGGGCGGAA
>NW_009605763.1:0-8696 GCF_000690535.1 Cariama cristata | reverse complement strand
TTGGTTGCTGGCTGGGGTTAAACCATGACTATGTGATTCACTGATAACTACCTGTACTTGGGAAGACATAGTCATTCTACACGTGCAAAAGTTAATTAATATGGAATAAAACCTGAACTAATATTAAAAGTATATTGAATTCATTAAAATGACAATAGCAACTGCATATTTTATATCAATAAGCACCATTGAATTGCCTAAGAATAACAACATCATTTATGACTGTAAAATAATGTGATGAATATCTAATACCAAGCTATACAAGGAATAGTCTCCCTAAGAAAGTGGAAAGATTTCACACCATAATCAAAGTTTTATAATGATAGATTTTCTCTCCATTTCACACAACTAATGGAAAACATCACTCTTTCAGCTTTGAAAGCACTTACAATAGACTGTAATATTCATATAATCTAAAATTTGCTGGCCACTATTGGGACCCTGTATATGCCTTCTTTTTGCACTCCTAGGGGTTCAGCTGACTTTGCTTAAAGGCAGCTCTGATATGATGCAGCTGTACACTGGGATCAGCCTGCTGTAAAGCATGTGTGACAAAAAGCTATGGCAAGCCCTGTTAGTCCTCACTGCACTCAGGAGCTGCATTTGACAGCTCAGACACGTGGTCCTTGTCTGAGTTACTTTGCAGTGTGCCAATGCATGCAGTCTGAGAAACACGCAAGACCAGGGCTCCATGCTTAGTCAAAGAGTTATGATCTCATTGGAACATTGTTCATATAGAAACACAGTGTGATAGCTCACATGACTGGAGTACTTGCAATGGATGTTTACAAGTTATCCAGGAAATGCAGAAAGGGTAGAAGAGGAGTGGTTGGCCTCTATTTGAAAGACAGGGTTGAGTGCATGGAGTTTATCAACAAAAAAAGGACAGTTCTCTAGAGAGCCTTTGTTTCAAAATCGGAGAGATCTTCATCAGAGGAGATCTCATGGTAGGTGTCTGCTACAGACCACCTGATCAGGACCAAGCCTTCCTCAAATAACTCACAGAAGCCTTGGGTATGCAGGCCCTAGTTCTCCTACGGGATTTCAACTACCCTAGTATTTGCTAGATAAGCAATACTGTGGTGCAAAAGCAATCTGGGAGACTTCTGTAGTGAACTTCGGACAACTTCCTAACCCAGCTGCAGAATGTGCCAAACAGGAGTGCTGCCTTTTTAGACTTACTGTTCAAAAACAAGAAAGATTTGTTTGGAGTCATGACCTTCAATGTTGGCCTTTGCTGCAATGATCAGCATCATAAAGTTTAAGACCCTAAAGGGCATGACAAAGACAAGCAGCAGAATAAAGCCTGGACTTCAGAAGTCCAGTCCAACTGGACCAACCTTGTTGCCTTCTCTGACAAAAAAACACACGCAGTGGATGAGAGGAGAGCTATAGACATAATTTACCTCGAATTCAGGAAGATATCTGACAGCATCATTCAACACCTTCTTCACAAACTCATAAAGTATGTTTGGGACAGACAGACTACCAAGATGTTTGGAAGACTAGATATACTGCAGAGTTCAAAGGATGGTGGTTAAAGGCTCAAAGTCAAACTGGCAGACAGTTATGAGTGGAGTTCCTCATGGGTCAGTAATGGGTTAGTTAGTATTTAATATCTTTAAAAGTATTTAATATCTTTATTAGTATTTAATATCTTTAAAATTGATTTGAATTATGGGATTGAATGCACACACACCAAGTTTGCAGAGGGAGGAGAGATAGTTGCATCGGAAGAAAGAGACACTATAGAGAGAGACCTCATTGTGCCTGAAGACTGGGCCAACAAGAATTACATGAGTTTTATGCAAGGATAAATGTAAAGTCCTACACATGCAATAAAATAAGCCCCAGAAGCAGGGCAGATGAGGGCTGACTGTCTGGAGAGCAGTTCTGCTGAAAGGCACCTGGGGGCCTTAGTGGATAGGAAGCTGAACTAAACCCAGCAATGTCACTTGGTGGCAAAGCAGACAAACTGTTCTGGGCTGTATCATTAACAATAGAGCCAGCAGATGAAGGGGTGTGATTATTCAGCCCTACTTGGTATTTGTTTGGTCACATACAGAATACTGTCCATTTGTGGTTCCTCCATGTTAAGAGAGACATTGAGAAACTGGAAAGGATCCAGTGGAAGACTACCAAGAAGACTGGAGAACTTGACAGATGAAGAAAGACTAAAGGAACTGAGTTTGTTTGACTGAGAGACCAGAACCTTCAAGGAGGAATCTACTCACAGTCCTTTGCTATCTAAAAGGTAGTTATAGAAAATAGAGAGATATTCTCTTCATAGAGATGCATGGAAATAGAATAAAAGGTAACAGGCACAAATTTCTTTCCATCTGGATATAAGAAAAAAATTCTCCCTCAAAAGAACTATTAAACATTGGAATAGGTTGTTGAAAGAAGGGGTAGAATCTCCCTCACTGGAAGTAGTGAAGGCTTGGCTTGAGACAGCCATGGATTACCTAATCTAAGGCCCTGCTTGCAACAGATCAGATGATTTCCTCTAGGACAAGAGGAAACAGTCTCAAGTTGCACCAGGGGAGGTTCACGCTGGACATTAGGAAGAACTTCTTCACTGTAAGAGTCATTAGGCATTGGAATGGGCTCCCCAGGGAGGTGGTGGACTCACCAACCCTGGAAGTGTTCAAAAAACGTTTAGATGTGGCGCTTCAAGACATGGTTTAGTGGGTTTAGCAGGCATGGTGGCATCGGGTTTACGGTTGGACTTGATGATCTTGGAAGTCTCTTCCAACCATAATGATCCTATGATTCTATTCTATGATTTCCTGATGTCCTTTCCAGCCTAGACTTCTCTGATTCTTGATCAGTGTCTCACTGTCAAAAGGAAAGAATAACTGAATGGGGTTTCACAGAGATTTGTCCTGGGTCAGGTTCATTCAGTATTCTCATTAAGACCTTGGACAGCAGAATGAAGTGCATACTTATTAAATCTGCATTTAACAAAGAGCTGGGAATGATTGTGAATATATTAGCAAACATAATTAGAATTAAAAATGAGAAATTGAAGAAATTACATTAAAATAGGATGTAATTCAGTAGAGACAAGTACAGGACAAAGCACAAAAGCAGGAATAATCAGTTCACAAATACAGTATAAGCAGCAAGTCATTTGGCAGCAAGTCTTCAGGGGTTACAGTAGCTCAGAAACATAACCTGAGTAAAAAGTATCCTACTGTTATGAAGAGACAATGAAACTGGAAGATATGCAGATAGTTATAGCTAGAAAAAAGTGTGAAAATGGGATAAATAATTCCTCTGCTTCACTAAGAACTGGGAAGGCACCTTCTAAAATACTAAGCCCATTTCTAGAAACTATTTTAAGACAGACACAGTGACATTGGGAAAATTACGATAAAGGCTGGAGGGTCTATAAATATGACTTGTGAAGAAGGACTGACTGAACTGCTGTTGGTTAGTTTAAAGAGCAGGTATTCTTGAAGTATACAATAAGCCATTGAAAAGACGAATAACCTGCTCTTTATATAGAAGCACCTATTGGAATCAGTTGTTTAAGTACAGCAACAAGGGTTCATGTTTGAATTAGAAAAATTCTTGTACTTGCAAGGCTAATGAAAGACTAGAGTGCTTGAGTAGGATCTAAGAGCACTTTCCTTGGAAATAAATAATGTTAGACAAACACCTTCTGGGAATAAATACAGCTGGAGTAAGGAAGTAGTGCTCACCTGTTAGGACCACTTTCAGCCCTATTTATTTATGATGCGTTACCTGTATATATGGGTGTGTGTGTACACATAGACATACATTGTTAGTCAGCAACACAGTTAAGAGGTCCAGATACATGTTTACATTTCAGAGAGAAGTGAGGCAAAGGTGGGGTTTTCAAAACTGTACAATAGGTAAGTAAAAATATTTATAAAGGAAAGATCTAAAATTCATAATGTACATTATGCTTGCATATCCATGGTAATCATACTGATGTTTACCATCGATGAAATGAAAGATAGTGAGTCCATGAATTCATTGTTGTTTTAAAAATCGCTTTAGTCAGTGAAATGAACTGACCAAAATAGCAATATGAAGAAAAAACCTGTGTTCTAAATATGTCAGAACCCAATTCAAATACATAGTATAATTAGCTCCTTTTTCTACTACTAATCCAAATTACTCCATAGCCTGCCTATTAATTGGATGATTATGATTTAAAACATAAATTGTATCTCTCCTTTAGTTTTCTCAGATACAAAGAATTATTTCAAAAACACTTTCTCTTTCTACAGATTAGATGAGCTTTTCCAAAATACTGTACTTGTTGCAGAACTTGTTGCTGACTTGCCAGCAGACTTATAAAAGGCAGCATTCATAAATGTTTCACAAGGTCTGAGAAACAAGCAAGCAGAAAACAGGAGCGGCAGGCATGAAAATAAAAAGGCTAATCGACCAACTGTGAATAGATCTATCTGTTTCGTTTCCTGAAACGTAAATGAGAGGAAGAGATTTATCAACTGGCAAATAGTTTCATAAAGTAGACAATTGTCTATGCTTAAGCAAGTTGGCTTTGTAATAATGGCATTGCCCTGTAGGGGAATACTGAATCCCATGGCAGATAAGTAAGTAAGGGCTCAATTCTGAAGGGTTTAAACTTTCTCTCTTGAATGAAGTCACAGAGAAGTCGATGTAAGCAGTCATGTTATTACAGCCACATGTATTAAGCACTTCTTAGGATACGAAATAACAACTGCAGAAATTTTCATCTTCCAAATAACAGACTTCAGCTGTAACTCAATGTGCAATAAATGCCTCGGCAAAGATTTTCATGTCATTTTTTGAACACTTTTTTTTCTTTCTCAGGAAGGATGGGAAGGCATCGTTTGTTCTGCTGTCCTGCAACAATGGTATGCCACAACATTTGCATGAGGTCAATTAAATCAGAACAAATTTTAAAATCTCCAAGAGAATTTTAGGCTTGCATGATGCACCAGTCTTGAAGAAGTCCAGCTAAAACACAAGTGTCTGAGAGGATGAATCCACTTTAAAATTTCAATAAAATGCAGAAAGTGACCACTTAATTTTCAGCTGCTGCTTATGTTAATTTATGTTTGCCTACAACATAAAGCCATACTTTCCCCATAGCTCCAAATTCTAATTTCTTTTCAATACACCTTGTCCATTAATCACAATGGGGCAAATGCCTTGATTTTCTGCCATATTTCTTCACCGGGTCCATCTACCCAAGCAACTGCTATTTTGCTAGGGTGATGGGAAACATAAATTATAAAATATATTTTAAAAATTAAAAAAAGATGAAACAAAAATGATAATTGTTGGTAAACTATAAGATGATCCAACTGCAATTAAATCTAGTCAGGATATCTGATGTAACTTTACAATTTTCTCATATTCTCTTCTAGAAGTCAAAAGGTTCAGAAATCAGCCAAATCTCCAGAGTAGCATTTTCCTGGAAACTAGTCTTAAAATCTAAAAGATGTTGATAATCTAAAATATTTGCTTATATTTTGGAAATTATGTATCAGTTTTCCTTCTCAAAGTCCTATTACATTTCTCCTGTAGAAATGCTTCAGACTTATTCCAGATTCACTTTCATGAATATGATCTTATGCCAGTTCCAGCTGGTATTACATTATAACTCCTAAAAAGAGTTAATCTTTCATTTTTGGCAGGCAGTTATACCCAGTGACTCGTATGTCCTCTGAGAACAAGTCCTGAGGATTTATGACGTCAAATCGAATGCATCTAACAGAATTGGAAAGTTCCTGTTTAGAACCCTACCCAATTGCAGTATATTAATGTAACTAATTATTGATATTTACATGCCATTTTTGAAAAATGTACCATTACTGTGGGATTTTTGGTGTGTACATTATATAATTTATATAAGTGAATGAAAACAATTGCATACTGTACTGTTCAAATAGAAAACACCACATAATAAAAACCAGCACTTGAAGTGCCATTTTAAAGAATAACACATGAAGTATCTAATCTACCTCCTGTGCACTTGTTATCTGCAAAGCTGCATCAGTACACAAGAAAATATTAATTCCTTGAATAAAATAACATTTATGCATGATTGCCTAATTTGTTTGCCCAAATGGTTTGTACACAAACATGCAACTTCAACAAGCAGATGCACACATATTTTTGCAGATACTTTCTTTATGTTACTATGCGATATTTATGCTATTTCTGCAAAATTCTTTCAAAATATTTATTGTATGTACTGTGCATGAAACTTAGAGAAGACATGATTATTAGTGTAGAAGAAATGTTTATATTCCAGCTTTATATTCCAAGAGTCGAACTGAAACATCTTGTTAATCAAAAGAACCAAAATTATAGCACACCAAAGGTACTTAAATCAGTAATTTTAATGCAACTAATGACACTCTAAAGCATTTCATATTTGACAAACTATATTATCTATACCATGTGTCTGGCTTTTCACCATATGGCATTGTATCAATTAGTAATAACTTTCTTAATATTGGTCCTCTGCTTTTTAAGAAGGAATTCATTAGTTCTATGAAGTTGGTGAGTGTACAGAAGTGAAAGACTGTCCTTTTGGTTGTGAATCATATGTTCTACCTATGAATAATGATGGGTTTGGATATTTAATTAATACACATTCTGCAGTTTCACATTTATATAGAAGTTTATCAGAACTGCTAGCTTCCAGTTTATTTATTGCTTTCTTACTCTTTCTAGTTCAGTGTTAATGCTTACTTTATCATTAGACACATGTTTACAAACATGATTTCTAAATCATTATACAATGTTAGTTCTAAATATAGCCATACTGGGAAAAAAATTTTAAAAGGACTGAAGAATGTGGTTACTCTCTTATACTTCAGTACCTTGATTCCTGCAGCTATTCAGAACTCAAAACTTACACAAAAGTGAAAACAACCATTTATGCTTGAAGGCTGTAGTCCCCAAAAGCTAATGAGCTGCCTTTCTAAACTTACAAGTAGCTATACATACATCTCAGTCTTATCACAGTACTGCTGATAACATTTTATTGTCTGTTAGGAGAGATAGATACTTTTAAAAAAAAAAAAACTGACAGTCTGTGTGGTATTGATCAATGAAATGCTAATTGTGGTATGCTTTCCTTCTGAAGTGTCTTTTCAATGACAGATTACTAAATTATATTATCAAATATACAATACGTACAGGATAGTAAGATTTCTGGTATGGTTACCATTTATGTTACCATTTATGTGGGATATGAAAGCCAAGAATCTTTAGAATGTCATTTTATCATGGTTATCATATAAGAAATATGTACATCCTGTCACGCAGTCACAGTTAGATGTGATCTTAACGATAATTTTTTTCTTTTTTCATGAATCAGTTTTGAAATCTGGGTGTTCTTTCATTTTTAAAACACAGAAAATAGGGATTAGAAGAACTTTGAAAAGGTATTTAGTCCATTACTCCAGCTCAAGATGAGATGACATGTATTTAAACTCCCCTGGATATATGTATATCTCACATGTTCTTGAAAACTTCCACTCACATAGTTAGGTATTCTTTACTTCAGAAAATTTTGCTAGTGTCCAACCATAAACCTTCCTTTGCACAGTTGTAGCCCATTATATTTTATACTTTCCTTCTTCTTTCGCTGGATTCTTCTTTTTCTAGATCAAAGCAGCCCAGTTCTTCTACAGAATTTTGATACTTTTTAATATTTTCTTCTGTCCTACTTTCACTTTTCTTGAAACTTAATTTCCATAGTGGAGAAAATCAGGCGTATTCACATTACATAGCTTTAGGCATCTAAAGTGGGAGACGGGATCCTTGATTTAATCAATCAGTTCTGTCTGACAACTTCCTCCAGCGAGCTGTCCACAGAAAATACTAACAGTTGCTATCACACCGTTTAACTGCGCATGTGAAAACCATTATACAAGTATACAACACTCAGCTGGTTACATTGGAAAACTAGGAGACTACCATCCTAAGACAGGTATCTAATTTAGGATATGTGAATACACTGCAAAACTCCAGTAGATAAAACCTTACTAGTTTTACTATAAATAAAGGTTTCATTTATGTGCATTACATGATTAAGGCTGCTATGCATGCGTGTCTGTGTATGTATATATCTCTTTAGCAATTTCTAGTAATTATACAAGCATATAGTACACAGTAGTAGGATATAAAACGTTAATGTGCATTTATAGGTATATAATTAAACTTCTTGTTTATGTGAAATACTATTATTGAAGCATATACTGCTGTGATTCACTGTAAACCTAACTGTGCAGTTGTAACACCTACTACATTTTTCTTCATCTCAGATTTGGGTAGCTGATTATTCCAATCCACATCTAGAACTTCATTCCTATCCACAGCAAGTTCTGTAGACTGTCCTTTTATTAGCCAAAAAAACAAAAAAACAAAAACAAAAAAAAACCCCACCCATGTAATTTTCCAGCTTTTGTGGATTTCTACCAGACACCATCTGGATACCACTCTCAGATTTTTTTGCCCTCTTCCACTGTTCAGAAACATCTCACAGTTCTCTCTGGACATAAGTATCCACAGTTTTGAACTACAGGATAAATGTCCCTTCTGCTTGCCATACCCAAGTGTTCTTTGTATACAAACAGTATTGTTCAATATTAGCCTTTGCTGTTATGCCAATGTACATGTATATGTACATATTAATATTTTCATTATATATACTT
>NW_009605762.1:7907-12107 GCF_000690535.1 Cariama cristata | reverse complement strand
AAACGCCAGGCGTGTGTCCTTCCCTGCAGGCATCCTCCATCCCTGCGTGCGCATCCCTCCATCCCTGCCTCTTGCCGTGCACCTGCCCCGCCGTGCACGCATCCCTCCATGCACTTGCCCCGCCGTGCACGCATCCTTCCCTGCAGGCCTTCCCCGTATGAGCGGCACCTCCAGGGTCGTGGTCCCTATTTTGCACTGTGCCTGCACACAAACAAGCCCGACTGTATTTACAGTTAATATAAACAAGGATAAAAGGGGTGTAAGAAGGAGGAGGGGATGCTAACCCGGTTTTACAGATGGCAAACTGAGCCACAGGGAGATGAAGGTGCCTGCCTTGGGCTACCTAGGGAATTCGTGCCAGAGCTGGAAAGGAAAAGCACAGTTCTCAAATTTCAGTTCAAAGCAGTTTCCAGCCATGAAACCCTATTCCCTTTTGTGCTAATGCAAGCTGTTACTTGCTGCAGGAATGTATCAGGACTGACAAGAGGGGAACTAGAGTGATGTTATAAGCAATACAGTACACCTTTACAGGTACCCACTTTGAACATGCTGGTTGTAGTTACTTTGATAGATTCCTCTTTTCTACAGGGATCCTGGGCTCAACAGCCTCAGTGGGGCTGAGGAATGCCCTGCTCTAGAAATACCATTCAGCAAAAAGGGGATCGTGGCTGGTTGTGGAGCTGCAGAGCATCTGTGCCGCATCGTGGAGCAACTCTGATTTTGTCAGGCAGGGGACAGTAGTAGCAAATGCACCATTAGTCACTGTGTCCCAACTTCAGTGCTTATCAGCAATTTCTCATTTAACCTCTACAGGCGCAGCTTAATCTGCTTTGCTCTGCTTCCATGGCACTTACCAAAGGATTGCCAGGATGGCCCAGGACAAGGATAGAGAGCAACAGAAGGACCCAAGAAAGGCCTAGGGAGTGTTTGGAAGAAACCTGAAGAGTTGCAGGTTGGTTGTGGTTTCGTATTGTATGGGCAAAGACTTTGATTCATGCTCATCTCCGTGCTGATGAATGCACGCAGTAATGATGCATCCACAGCGAGGGGGCAAACTCCACTAATAAACCATATTGACTAATCTGATCTCATTCATTCATCATCATCATAGTCTGCAGGGGACGGTTATAAAGCTTGGTAATTAGTTATGTGAAAAATCCTCGGGCCAGGAAACAGCTCTCTGCTGTCTGAAGAGCCCAGATCACTGGTTGATGGGGCTAACCATTAACACTACCTGCAGCACTGTAGCCGTGGCTGTGTTTCCTCCTGTGGAAAATAGTAAGCCGGTAAGTGTATACGCCAGGTAAGGTGTGGGCTTCTGGCAGGTTGCTGTTTCAGCCTCCAGTGTGGCTGTATTTGGGCCCTGGTCTTTCAGGTTTCCTTGTGGATCTTTAGGAGTCCCGTAAGTGGTCTGCCAAATACAATTGGAAGAGGATTTTTTCAGGGAATTTTAGAAGCAGCTGGACATGGCTTTAGGAGACATTAACACACACTCTCCAAACATGGAGTCATATGCCTACCTCATCAAGACTAAAGGAGATTTGGGATGGGGCAGGAGGAGATGTCTGGAGGATTTGAAGAGGATCACTGCTAGTGAATTCCTGCAGACAGTTATAAACCATAATTCTCTGTTGGCTAGAAATGTCTAGAAATCTAAGCACGCAGGTGGAGCAGTACTATAAGGTTACGCTCCTGCATTAATAAACATTCTCCTTCTTTGCATTGCTGTTAGTGATAACAAGAGATGCAGGGCAGTGGAAAATTGGGACTACGGATTGTGGGGGTGGAAATATTTGTATCACTTCAGCAAATTCTTCTTGTATGCTCTTCATTGTGCATGTATTAATTACTGTCTTCCCATCGAACTTTAAAACTGCCTGTACCTGGGTTTTTCCCTGCTCTCCTCATGAGAGCTATTTCACAGCCTACTAGAGCTCATTGGTAAAATGCTATTAGTTACTTTCAGCTTTGTTTTTTCCTCTCTTTGTTTTATCTTCTCTAGTAAGTACTTTGCCCTCCCTCCTGCTTGGGTTTATGCCTTACAAATGTTTGTAAACTGTTTCCATATCCCCTGAGAGCCAAGGAAAACATACTGTCATCACCAGTCAGTCCCCTGTAGTTGCACAAGCAGCTATCGCCTTTCTTCTGACCTCCTCCCAGTGTGTCAGGCTCTCCCAGTAGCAGCTGCCCTGAGCGGAGCAGTTGGCTCCTGCCCAGCACTCACCTCCGCGCTGCCCGGCACAGGACAGCCGTGTGCACAGCCCTGGTGCCAGTGCGTTGCCTTCCTCCTCTCTAACATCACCTCATGTCCCTTTCTCTAATTTGCTAGCTCTCCTAAGGTTTCTTCTGCACAGTTTCACTTTCCAGAACTGTTTCCCCCTCTGCAATGGGGAACATGAGTTGGTGCATTATTTCCTCCTTGCTAAATAGCTTTTGTTTTCCAGATTGAATCCTGCCTCCATCTAGTTTGCAACTTCTACTCTCTCTTTCTCCAGCTGTGTTTACACTGTTGTTGGGAGGACCCTGACTTAGCTATGGTGTAGCTACTCCAGCTCTCGGCCTCCTCTCTCTTGTTCAGACTCCTACTGGTTTTGCACCAGAATATTCCCGCACCTTTCTGAGCCCTGGGGATAGGGGGAAGGTGACAGCCTTGGGGAGAGGAGAGCAAGGAGCCCTCTGACGCAGTTTTTAGGCTACAGGCTGCTGGTATCTCCCAGGCATATTGTCGTCCTCTTCCTAGCTGCACATGGACCACAGGCACCCAGCACCTTCCCGAGTGTGTCCCTTCCAGCTCCTGCACCTCTCCCAGGACACACCAGATTCTCTCCAGCACAACCTTCTTCTGTCAGCTGGACGGTTTAAGCACTAGTTTAAAACTTCAATGAGGCACTCAGTCTAAGGTCTTACTGATCCCCATGATACCCTCGGTCCCTCCTCTCTGAACCGCCCCTTGACACATGCCATAATCCTTTGTTTACAGTTCTGCAGCCCATCCACCTGAGTGATTTTGCAGCCTGCTCTGAGTGAATCCCATGAGACTTTATACACGGGGCTTGCCTGGTAGCCAAGGACTGAAACCCAGCACGCCACAATGTCAGTGTCACAACCTGACAAAAGCCAAAGTCTCTCCTCCAAGAGATTTCAGTGTTGGCTCCTTTCATCCATTTTCCATGCTTTGCCTTTGGCTTTTGTCACTCCCCGCTTCTGCTCTGCCCGCAGCCCTGGCACAGCCTGCCTTTCCCTTCCTCCATGGGCGGCAAGATGGGCATTTGCTTTCCTCCTGCTGCTGCCACAAACTGCTTGCCGGGGAGATGCAGGCAAAGCCTTCCTCCTCCCCTGGGTCGTAGACGTTGTTCTGCAGCCCCTGCCAGGCTGTTCCAGCGCAGTGAGTGTGCAGCACCCTCAGCAACTTCAAAGTAACTGCCCAAAGCCGAGGCACCGTCCCCACTGCTCACAGCCCAGAGGCTCTACTTAGTGTTGTCATCTGTGGCTGGGCCTCAGCCACTTCATGTGAGTCTCTGGGGAAGCGGAGCTTCTGGCTGGGGCAGATGTGCAGGACAGGGAAGCAGAGAGGAGATGAGATGTGAGGACATAGCTGGAGAGGATGACATATGGTGAGGGGCAATGCAGAGGGCTACTGCCAGAAGCAAAATGTTTGGCAGCCACTGGGGACAGCCCTGCACTGCAAATAGTGTATCCTTCACTGTGATGTGAAGCTGGAGTCTAAGGCTAGCATGTGAGCCGTGCTGACGGTGAGTTGTTATTAGTGTTCATCATAGTGTCTTCAGCTCTGGGGACCCCAGGCACAAGAAGGACGTGGACCTGTTGGAGCGAGTCCAGAGGAGGCCACAAAGATGATCCGAGGGCTGGAGCACCTCTCCTGTGAAGACAGGCTGAGAGAGTTGGGGTTCTTCAGCGTGGAGAAGAGATGGCTCCATGGAGACCTTAGAGCAGCCTTCCAGTACCTAAAGGGGCCTACAAGAAAGCTGGGGAGGGACTTTTTACAAGGGCATGGACTGATAGGACAAGGGGCAATGGCTTGGAGATTTAGATTAGGTATTAGGAAGAAATTCTTCACCATGAGGGTGGTGAGGTACTGGAACAGGTCGCCCAGAGCAGTTGTGGATGCCCCATCCCTGGAAGTGTTCAAGGACAGGTTGGGTGGGGCTTTGAGCAACCTGGTCTGGTGGAAGGTGTCCC
>NW_009605762.1:0-7876 GCF_000690535.1 Cariama cristata | reverse complement strand
GTGGGAGTGTGCCCCGGCCCTGGGCGGGGTGTTTGGAATTCGGTGGTCTTTAAGGTCCCTTCTAACCAAGCCATTCTATGATTCTGTGATCTTGCTGGGTAACACTATGGTGTGTACTGTTTGCTGTCTCATCAAAAACACTGATCCTCAGTAACAAACACGTTTTGTTGGTCCCTGGCTGAAAGGATCTCCAGACAGTTGGCAATCTCTGTATTAAGGATGGGCAGCAGTGTTGCTGCACGGATGCTTTCCTGGGGTCACGCTGAACAGCTCTCTCCTTGGCTTTGTGCAAGTTTGACACATCTGCAGCAGTCTTTGTAGTTGGGTAAACCTACACAGTTACCAGGGCTGTCTGAGAAAAATATGGTAGGCTGGCAGAGAAAATTTTGAAAATGAGAGAAAAAAACTTTTCACTGCATATTTCCATGGAAACTAGTATAGATGTGAGAGTAGATTTTATTTGCTCTTGGGGATATTCTGTTGTCAGTGGTTATTTCTGGAGAAATTAGAACACTGGCATATTTTGCCCCAACCCAAATCCCAGATGAAGCTGCTGAACCTGATACACTCAGTTCTCCTGGTCAGGCTTGGCTTCGTATGGAGAGCTCATGGGCTGTAAGGGAGTTACAGAGACCTTGCACATGGTGAATCAGGGAGGATAGATTTGGCCCCAGGGTCATAGAGCAAACTTAAGATGAGGTAAACAAATACATGGCAATTAGTATGAAGACGTCTTTGTTATATGAGAGGTCAGAGTACACCGTTGGAGTGGTCTGTGCAGGACTACAGACTACATGTCCATAAGCTACTATCCTTATACAAATAGCGCAGTGACTCAGAATCATCTCTAATAAGCAAGTGCCATTGAGTGTAAACTCAACAGGAAGATTACATGCCAACGCTGGTTACATTTTCAAGCTGAAGCTGAAATGCAATTACGTTCCATTCATTTACTTGAAAACTGTTGGTTTTGAGCAAATGATCAGTCTTGCATGCTGCTTCAGTTTCCAAGCTGTGTTATTTATTCTAGCACAGCCTGGAAATCACAACGTGAAGCTATTGAAGAACAGTGGGAAATAGGACATTGCTGGTGACTTTTTTTTTGAAAGTAAAATGCAAAGTGTAATCAAACAGAATAAACTGTTAGATTAAGACTGGAGATTTTAAATTATTTTAGTTTTAACTAGTCCGAGGTGTTTATTAGCTGAATAGTAAGAGATTCTTTTCCTGTATGATTGCTACCTTGACCGTGGCGTGGATTTTATTGGTATTTTTAGGAGAACTGCAAAGATCTCACATCAGTCCTCCTTCCCCTATCAGAAGCCACACCAAAACGTAGTTTTCCAAGGTATAGAATTTAATGCTCACGTCTAAATAGGAGCTACTTTTCCATTCCTGGATTATACTTGGTCTTTCCTGATGGTGCTGTGCCAAGGAGCCTGCAGACAGAAGGGAAAGATTCACTGTTTGCTTCTGCTCTCATCTGGGAGCGAAGCGCAGCACCGAGCATGAGAGAGGGGTCAGGAGTTGGGAGCTGGACCCTTCCTCACTTCGTTACCATACACCCATGCTTATGAAGTGTAAAAGAGGTATATGGAGGCTTTGCACCCAGCTTGCATCGATGTACATTATGGCCTGGGGAGCGAGGCAAAGGTGTTAAGCCCATGATGCCTGCCTGCCTCCCGAATTCAGGAGAACTGAAAGACAAGTATGACACTCATGGAGGCAGAGCGATCACACATGGGCAGAATCGCATCACGCACCCACGTTAGGCCCAGCGAGGTGGTCGCCCAGGGTTGAGTTGCCCCTGCTGTTTTAACACTGTTTAATGGTAACCTGAGCTACCGAGTCTGCCTTGACCGCAGCCAAACCCCCTTATGAATAATTCTGCTTAATTACAGGCGAATGTCTGCAGCTGAAGCCTACTACTCATAATGATAGGATTACATTTAAATTCCTCAAAATTATACCTGTATCTGTATGTTTAGACTTTGGAGGGGATAAACTCTATTATTCTTCTACAGCATGAGCTGGGATTCCTAATTCCTTAGGGATCAGAAAGCACCTGTCCTGAACCCCGGAGGCCATACCAGTTCCAGTGCAGTTCGGATCCTGTCATCTGAATCCCATGTCATCAAAACCTCCCCGGGAAGGGAAACCGTTCTACCTGAAAAGTGAGAGACTGCAACTGGAGACAGTGCCAAATAGATTTTTTTATTTTCCATTGAGCTGATATCTGGGAATAAAGCCAGCTGGAAGACTGCTGGAAGGAAGTCTTCCTAACTCTGATCATATTTGCAATCAGTTTTTATGCCAGATGTTGCCTCAGAAAACATGAAAGTCAGCAGACAGTAGTTTTAATATGCAGCTTTGCAACTTGAAAAGGGCTGAGTTTTTATAGAAAGGAAAGAAAATGAAGATTTACTGCTTCCTTGAGGTATACAGAGCCACTGTATGTAGCCAAACAATGCAAAATCATGTGGAAAGAACAGATGGGAATCCAAAAAGTTAACAAATGTCCTGTAAAAAAAACCTACTGTGTAATAGAAAGATTTTTACAGCTACTCTTCATTTTGAAGAATAAGTCAAGAGATGCCTGTCTGTCTTAATTTAATTTTCAAAATTGACAATGAAAGGAGAAGCCAGGACTAAATTGGCCTGCTTTTCACAGAAGTTCCTGGAACATGAAGTTCTTGTTGGAAAGAAAGAGGAGTTGAGGACAATGGGTGTTAGACAGGAACAGGTTCAGTTCTTTGCTTTGTCACCTTCCAACGCAAATAAATGCTGTGAGTGGGTATCTTTGGGATCTGGGCCTCCCTCTTTCATCTGTGAAGCGGACTAATAGCCCCTTCCCTAAGCGGTGCGTAGCCAATGGGATAATGAAGCCATATATTAAGTATATTAGATAAATTTTGCAGCAGGAGGATCTCAAGATGGTTGGAAGGTAATTGAAATTAATCACAGGATTTTACGGTGAAGGAGATCTTGTCCTTCAGCCTCTTTGAAACAGAATCCCTCAGACAAGCAAGACAGGGTCCCCTGTACCTCTTTGTTGTAGCACACAGGCAGCGATACAGCTGCTGTATCATTGAACAGATACTAAAGGGGGTAGGATGGACATTTTCCCATAACAGTTTTGTAGAATTAGTGTTTTATATATAGGTCAGATTCTGCAGTTTCTCCGCTTACACTAACAGTCTCACTCAGTAATTTGGGTTTTGTTGTACCTTTTTTTCCTCCAACTCACATGCTTTTTAGCACAATGAGATTCATGAGATGGTGCTGAACAAGCTGGTACAGGTCGATGGCACTGTAGAACACCACGGTGAGATGCCCATGCAGGGTGGTCGCTGTACAGGGGTGCTGTGCCCAGGCGAACCATTCTGCTGGGATTTGGGTGCAATTCTCTTGGACATGGGGTAGGTGCTCATTGCAGGGCGGCTCTGAGCTACCCATATGAAGCAAACGCTAAGAGGGACAATGTCATCTTCTGGTTTATTGGGCAAAGTGGCTCTGGTAGAGATGAGGGAGTATACCACCGGTTTGCGAGGTACTGAGGAGACCCTGTTCCGAACGCTGTCTGTTATTCATTCCAGTGTTAGGAAATCCTGCAGGCAGGACTCTGGTGTTAAGAAAGATTAAATGAAGTTTGAGACAGTGGGGCTAGTTAGGATGATCAGCAAACCAGTAAGCTAGCCTTAGGACAGGACACTAAAAGCACTTCCATCGCTGAGCCTGTATAATGAATTTTGAGGCAGGATGTGGCAGACCTTTAAAAATATGCAAGGGACCAGGCAACTTGCTCAGCCAGTGCCTTTCATCTGTCCTGTATTTTGCTGTGCTAACCCAGGGGCATGTCACAGTCAACCTCAGAAATGCAGGCTCTGAAGAAACCGCTCCTGTGAAAACCAGGGTGGTTTGGTTGTTGACTTCAACATGAACAAGACCTACAGGAAACTCCCTTTTCCTTGCTCTGAACATTTAGCCCTTAAGTGAAGTGGAATTAATACCATTGTGCTGTGTGGCTTGAATCTAGCACAACTGGAGCAGAAGTCAATTTGCTGTATTTGAAAGAAAATTAATTAAGGTCTCGTTTGTTTCCCTCAGAGAGAAAAGCTCTGGGTAGTTTCCAGGAGATGATTTTTTTTCTTTTTTCTGAGCTTCTTTGGTACAGGCCTATATGTGCAGAACAAATGTTGTACAGCTTCAAGCCCCAAATCCCTATAAGCTCCAGGCTGCGAGCTGGGTCTTCTGGCTCCCACGACAGCTGTGACAGCCCCCGCGGCTGCTCCACAACCGCACGCTGCATTTCAAGTCACAGAAAGGAAAATTATTTTGGCACAGTGAATATTGGTGCTACTCTGAGAAGGGAAGTGTCAGGGCAGGGATGATGATGCTTGTAGCCTGGTTTAGCCTCACCTGTCCTTCATTAGCAGGCTATGAACTGTGCAGAGAGAGGGCTAAAGGGATTTAGAGATGAGGGGCTCGGCATCATCCCCTCTGCTTCTGGAGTGCCCCAGCAAGGTAGGAGGGTGGATGGTGTGCCGAGATTTCTGTTTTATTGTTGTTTTTCCCATGTTGCTTGAGTAGTCTTTTGGAGATGAGCTTCTCTATTTACATCTACTTTGAATATTAATAGATGAGTAATGCCCTGCTAAACAAGAAAAATGTGCGTGGGTTCCAGTGTATGATCCTGGAAGTGTAACCGAGGGCTGTCAGAACAGGAGATCTATGCAGAAGGAAGTGGGAGAAAATAAAGCAAAACAGGAGAGGTAAACTGTACAGGAGGCTAATGGACTGCAGGGATTTCAGGAGCACTTAAAAACCGATTTACTGCTGCACAAATCCCACTTCAAACAAGTTGCCAATGAATAGGTCACATAGGTGTTACCAGCAAGAAGGCAAAGGAGCAAGAGTGTGCCTGGCTGTCATGTGTGCCCAAGTGGGAGATGCTGTTTGCTAGACTCATGCCTGGCATGCTGCCGGCTCCAAAGAACAAAAGGCACCTCTGGTGTGACGCCAGCTACCTGCTTTCCCACCGGAATCCGGACATGAGGGGTTGACGAAAGCAGCCAAAGGTGAGTAGCTCTCCTGCATCTTAACAGTAAGAGTTTCAGAGCTGTCTCACTAAGGAGAAAAGGTTTGCAAGGGAGCCCTCTGAAGCCGAAAAATCTTTGGTGACCGAGCTGGGTGCTGAAGGGTCTCTGTAGCAGCTTGTTCTTCAAGTGAAGCTGTCTCGGTCTTTCAGCTTGCCTGGCTGGGCAGCTCTGTGGAAGAAGGAGCAAATGGCATGGAGCAGGCACAGCAGTCCCTCCTTGTCTGCAGGAGCACATAGCGCTGGGGAGGAAGAGGTCGCAGACACAGTAATGTTACCAGGGCTCATGGGCAAGGATGGGTTGTGTCACAGCCTGAGGTCACATCATCTCTTAGGCTATTTTTTTTCTCTGATAGTGCTTAGACCATCATGAGACTTTTTCCAGCTAAGCACTACCATCAGGAACTACATTTTATCTGTGGCTTCTCTCTCAGAAGTGAAATTAACTTGAAATTGGGGTCATGTTAGATATGTGGCACCTGGACAGACATCGATAACCTGTGACATGCATCGTGGGATGGACGCGATGGGCAGGTGTGTGCATGAGGGCGAAAGGTACTATCTGTTTTCATGAGGATATGAAGGGCTTTCAGCAGTTTGAAGGAAAGGATAAGAATTTTATGGCTGGGATTAAAAAGATGTTTCTTTTATCTGAATAATCCAGTTGCAGGTCTGGATCTGGAGGGCAGGAACTGTCCCTGCGGGGGTCTATCAAGGCATGCAGAACAGCGTGCATTTGCTGCACTAGGAGAGATGCTTTGTATTGCTGTAAAACGGGGCTTCTCCAGCCCGGCCTCTCCTGCCATCCCACTGCCGCGGGCTTTCCAAGGGGACCGGGGAGAAATTCAGTGTGGGGTGCCCCACTGCCCCCATGGATGGGCCGCCCTCTTCCCCCAGCCCCCTGCCAGCGAGTCGCAGCCTGACCAAATGCCTGTCGGTGTCTCTACCAGGAAGGAGCGTATTGATGGGCTAATATGTGTAATAGTAATACTCCTTCTGTGGAATAAAAGCAATATCCATCACCTCCAGATAAGAAATTAATTGTTTTATCCAATAGGGTTGCACAAAACAAGTGTGCTTTGACCTTCCAGCAAAGTTTGGCAGCTTTCGTGCTTTAAAATTTCTGCTCCCCAAAATTAAATGTTTCAATTAATTATTTCTTTTCATTTCTATTCAAGCAACCTGAAAGTCTTTGAACATCAGGAAAATTGTGCCAAAATACCCGAGTTGAGACCGTAAGCTTTTTGTGTGTGGGAGAGGCGTTCTGGTGGTGGCAGCTCCCGATCTTCCTTTGTTGACACGTGTAATAAAGGGCAAATATTTCACCTACCTGTTCAGAACCTGGAGCCTGAAAAGAATGGAACCAGTAGGTCACAGGCACTGGGCTGTGAAGAGGGAAGTACCTGTTTTGGGGGAAGTTGGTGGCATTTACTTCCTCTGAAGCATCGGCTGTTGGCTAATGCTGGAAACAGGATGCTGGCTTAGACAGATTGGTGGTCTGATGCAGTATGGCAAATCTGATGCAAAAGGCATTAGTTAATGTTTGTGCGATACTTTGGACATATAAGATAGTCTGTGAATGCTGTTTTCTGTGATTTCATGATAAACAAAAAAACAGGCACAGTCACATTAGTGCATCTAAGGCCCCAAAGGAAGAGTGTAGCAGTTTTTTTATTATGGCTTGATACAGTTATAAAGAGAAATATGTATGGATGAGAAATAAGGGAACAAAGTATAGCACAGGAATTTAAAAAGTACCTCTAAATATTTAAAAACTTTAACTGTCTGAACCCAAAAATGTGAACCAGCCCCCAGTGAGAGGCCATTTTAGTGAGGATTTGCCAGGATTTGCACCTTTCTGTGACTGTTAATGCCACGAGCAGAGGGAGCAGCATGGCAGCCTCCTCACAGCTCTTTTCTGTCAGAGGTGTGTGGGTTTCCAAACTTATCCTCCAGGTTCAGGAAGGCTGCACCAATGGGTCAAACCAGAGCAAAATGCAAAGGTGGAAGGGACAGAGTGAAAATATCAGCCCGTGTCCGAGATTTCACAAAAAGCAGCTGTGTGAATCGGCCGGTTTGTGTGCAGCTCTAGCTCCTACTCTCTTCCTTCCTGCCTTCAGGCATGTTTTCCGGATGACCACGTAGTTTTTTCCTGCTTTTTGGTTTTGAAGTGCTTACAAGGGGAGTATTTATAGGAAATGTTTTGTCATGTACCGTATTCATCTCCTACATCTGATCAAGTGATGGTAAGACATTTCTGTAGCCTATTATGGGCTTTTACTGTGAACAATCATTGTGCTATTGCAGAAAATAGGAAAAGTAAACTTCCCCTCACCTTTCCAGTAGAGCTACATATGCTTCCCCCACATACAAGGGGGAGAACAGCTCACTCTTCCTAGCAAAATATGAATAATGTAGCAGATCTATGGAAGGTAAGTGTTAACTCAAAGGAGAGAAAGGAAGGCAAAGAAAGAGATCCTTCCTGATTCCCTGCGTGCACTGTTGGATACAGAAGTGTTGTCTTGGGAGAGGCTGTAAACAGCAGACGAAGAGAGAGGAAGCAGCAAGAAGGTGCAGACCTTCCCCCTACACCCCTGTGCAGCCAGCCCCCGTGACCGTGACCTCCTCCTCCTCCTCCTCCAGCAGCGCCTCGGCCTTGGACCTTCCCGCCCAGGGGTGCCTTGTGTTTGCACAGGCCTGTCCCCGGCAGGGTCCGGCTGGGAGGGGGGCCCAAGGGGCTGCCAGCAGGTAAGCTGGGGAGACAGGGCAAGGAACGGGCTG
>NW_009605761.1:22482-41275 GCF_000690535.1 Cariama cristata | reverse complement strand
GCACAGGCTGGCCCTGGGACCCCGCCCCGCGCTCTGCACCAGTTTTCGCTCCTACAACAGATTGAGGGCCTGGCTGCCAAATTAGGATTTCAGATTAAGGGCAGAAAAGAGGCGCAAACCAAGGGAGAGAGCAGGGATTTGATAATCCATCAGCTTCAACAACTGGATCCCTGGACCAGCGGTTCCTCGTGCACAAGTTCCCTTCTCCCGCCAGGGCAGCCCCCTCCTCTCCGTCACGTCCCTGAGGTCTCAGGTTAACAAAGTATCCACAGAAGGGGCTGGCGCGGGGCAGGTTAGTTTGTGGTTGTTAGTAACTAGCTCTGCATAGCTGAAATTTTAACCCCAGCTGGGCAGTTCTGGTTTCACTGCGCCAAGTAGGGACATGACAAGCGTGACTCACACTTCATCATTCGATGAACCTTGTAGGCTCATCAACAAAATAGCCCTTTTCTAGGCAGCTAGAAAGACCTCAGCAATGACAGAGGAAGAACTCTTCGGGTTCTGTTGTAAGCTGAACTTCAGACCTCGAAGTGTCACACACCAAACTTGAAACTTTTATTCCTGCACAGCCTGCCCTGTATTTCTTCCACTCAAGGATCTGCGCCTCAGCTCCTGTCCTGTTATGTGGCCCTGTGGCGTGTGGCCTCACAGTTAGAGAGGAAAACAGACCTGCAGGAGCAGGAATACAAATTTCTTTCAGGGAAAGCAGGCAGCTCCTCCCTTCCCCCAGCACGATGCCAAGTCACTCACACGGAGGTCCCAAGGTGGGCAGGGGGAAGCCCTCCAGTCTCAAGGGGACAGGCGTCAGGGGCCGAGGCTGGCGGCGGCAGGACAAGGACTCCTGTCTGACCACTTGTGAGCAAAGGGAGCTGCACTGCCTCTGCAAAAATACCCACCAGGACTTGGAAACCTGACAAGGCACAGCTCTGAGAGTGTGTATGAGAGGGTACCCTCTCCCAAAGGGGCTTATCCTCTTCCATCAGCAGTGGGAAGAGGGGTCACCCTGCTGCAGTCCCCACTGCAAACCAGGCCCTAGAAACCACAGACGGTCACCAGGCTGCTGTGTGCAGCTGGCACCAAGAACAGGAAGGCTTCACAGTCAGCTGTGGTTGTAACGAGCTTTCCTGAGCAGCAGTCTAAGATCTCTCATGGTTTCTGCTGAAGGGTATTTCTTGCCGTAAAAGCATTTAAAGAATCATTTACACCCTCTCAGGAAAAGACCAGCGCAAAATACTCTGCAAATACCTGCCTGTTAATAGGATGCTGAGTGATCATGTAGAACACTTGTCCTGGCAGCACAACACCCCCCAGGCTGATCGGAACTGGACCGGCTGATGGAGGTGATAAGCAGATAGGATAACACCGACATTTACACTTTGCTGAGCTGATTTAGTTTTTAACATACTTTTTAATGCTGCTAACAAAAGCCAAATCAAGCAACCACTGGAAGAGCAAGTGGCTTTGCAGGCATCTCCAATATGGTGTTATCAGCTGTGAAGTATATTTGTCTCCAACTGCAGGAGAAAATTTGAGTTGACTAGCAGAACAGGGGCATTCAGGTGTTTGTTAACTCACAACAGATGCTGTGGAAATAGCACTCTGAAACACACACCTGGGGCTACCTCCAAGTCACTTCCACACCCAGTTTTGTGGATTTAGGAATGCAGAGGATGTGGGTTACGCTGCTCTCCTTACTTGCTGTAGGTACATATCAACACTTCCCTTGGTACCTTAGATGAAGACAGTTCATGGATTTAGCTCCATTCTGCAATACCAGTACGCCTACACTGTGTAGAGCATAACGGACCCTACAGGGAGTACAGTACTGAAACGTACACCTGCAAGGCATCCGGGGTGCAGGTATGTCACACCATGCTATGCAACACCCCTTTTCCCCCTTTATAGTCATTAGCCTTTTATTTCCCTTTCCAAAGGTAAATAGGCGAAATATACCCTATTACAAGAGTCTCATTTGCATGTATTTTTCTTCAGGTAACTCTTCTTCTCCCCATTACACTGGATAGCCTAGCTGACTGATGTCCTCTGCACCTTCAACTTTCATAATGAAACACTAAAAGGAGTTAGCAGCTCAAATTACTCTCCCTGCCCAGTCCCAATTCACTTGTCATTCCCCCTGGTAAGGACTGGTTAAAGGCAAAACAATGAACAGTCCCGTAGGGAGTTCAGGAAGATTCACCAGCTCAAAACTCCACAGGCAAAAATTCTGACGTACCCATCAGTCTTCAGTAATCATCTTCCAGACAAGTATGTAATATAACTAAATGACACAGAAAACGTAAGTGACTTGAGACAGTTTTGCACACAGCACGTGTTAAATATAGTGATGCATTTTCACGCTGCTTAAACTGGTGTTACTTCTTGGTCCGTTCGAGGGAAGACACTCCAAGCGAGCCAACAGAACAAACTTGCTCTGTCAATAAACTCTTTAGCAGTTTGTGGATTATCAGTGCAGGGAACTGCAGTTTTTCCTTGTCAGAGATGTAATAACATTTTTTTCTTAATTTAAGAAGTAATTTCAGGTCATGCCATTACTCATAAAAAACCTTCAGAGTGAAAGGAGATTTACTTTCCTTTCTGAGCATCCCTTAGTCCTTGTCTGCAATTAAAAGGGTTTGAGTTGCTCACTCCCCCAGTAGACAGATCTATTCAAAAGTAAGCACTTCACTGGTGTGACTGAGCCATCTTCTGTTAATAGGACACACTATGAAATATTTTATATATCAGATTAGCCCATTATTGAGCAGTTTTACAGATGCAATTTCTTCCCCAAGATTTTTTCTTTTACGTAACTGTACTGGCAGACTTAAATCTAGCCCTCCTTTATGCTTTTTTTGTATATATCAAAGCTCTATAATAGCTAAATCTTTTTCTGAGAAAATTATCCAGATGATTACACCCTCACATAACTAGACTGCTCCATAGAAAACATCAGTTCAATAGCACTCAGAAAAAATAGAATTAACTGTTACAGATTACTGGGAAAGGAAAATGAGTTCTGAGAGGTCTACAAAAGCCTAGGTGGCATAGAAATGTTGGGAAAGGATTAATCTCTCAAACAAAAACAACAGGTCACCAAATCAGCAGAAGCCAAGTTCAAAAAAAAAGAGAGAAAAAAAAGGTTCATAAAGCAAGTAGTAACTCATGGAGGAACTCCTTTCCAACCAAAACCAAGACAAGTTTACATGTATTCCAAAGACGACAGTCCAAGCATCTGGATAAAAGGAGAACTTTGAGCATCAGCATACAGACAACTGACACCATACTTGGGAAAGCCCCTGAGGTGACACATCTAGAGAAGACTATTGAGAAGAATCATCACTTTTGACTGATTTTCTGGGCAACCCATAAATCTGGCATCTCTGGCCCATTCTTCATGCATCTCAAAACAGGTAAATGCAGTGTCATCTTAGAAAGTCTTTAAAACTGGACTTTGATTTAGTTCCTGAACTGAACTTAAAGGCACACCATGTGCCTAAACCCTTGATCAGGTTCTACGCTATTTCATTTCAAAGTTTCATTTAAAGAACAAGTGTGGAATGTTAGAGCATCTAATGTTTCCTCAATTAATTCAGTAGGCCTTAATCCAGGCAACCTCCTCTAGTTCTTAAATTTCCTGTTGCTCCTGGAAAGAAGTACAGCTGTCTCTAATCCAACTTCAGCTTACTCTAGAATGCAAACATTAAAAAAAAAAACAAACAAAACCCAATAACCCTGATGAATAGGATGCAACAATAATCTTACACATCGAACTCCCCAAGAAATAACTACACGTAGACATAGCTTAAGGAGAGGACAGTTGGGTTTGTCGGTGAGGGTTTGTTTTTCAGGTCTTTTTTTGAAAAGCAGCTGAATACCAAGACAGAGATCAGTACTCTGGATACAAAACAGCTGCTTTGAGCAAAACAGGAAATCTCTCCTTTAAGAGAAAGAATGCTTGTGTCTACACCCTATGCCAAGGGAGAATTCTTTCAAGTGTGTCTCTTACTGTATCCAAGATGGATAGATGGATAGTGGAACTTGATGTTTAACAAAAGCCAAACCAAAACATACACAACCAAGAGAAGCCACTAAAAATTACTAAGTTGGCATATTTATGAACTAGATAGTGTGTATGCCTTTGGGAGAGGTCAAAGTAATCCCACATTGAAGAGATTCTGATACACTGTGGCTGTAATCAATTTCTGAACATTTCCATAGGCATCAACTGTTGGTGTTTTTTTTGTTCTTTTGTTTGGTTTGGGGTTTTTTTGTTTGTGTGTTTTTTCTATCATGAACAGTCTTTTGAAGGCTAAGACTTAAATATTCATATTTGTGTGTGGGGAAAGCTTACCTGTATTAACAAAAACTGGAATAAGAGGTTAGAGACATCAAGTGATTACAATTCACATAGACATAACTGGTCATGAAATCTATCAAGTGAAAAGTACTATATGGAGACAGTTTAACAAACAGGCATAGAGATTGAATAAACGCACAAAGTTCAAAGATTTTTCTTCTCTTTATTTAAACACAAATACATTTACAGCATGCAGGTAAGTTAAAACTATATGGCGTCTTCTCCAAACAAATTGTTTTAATGCATCTTAAGTGTACTGAAGTTAAATCATATTCCACAGGTAGACTTGTCCTCATGTCAAATTTAGAGTTACACACAGTAGTGAGTCAGCATTTAAGTTATGTAAATAATTTAGTTGTTCACCAGAAATAAATATTATTTCACCAAGTTCCTATCCTAAACCATCTTTTAAAAAATATGATCTAGAGGAACATAAAAATAAGAACCATTCAAAGACTGCAAGTTGGAACAGCAGTGTTGAACATTCCCTGTATAGACTATTTTAATTTACAAAAACCAGTAATTGTCCTGTCCAGCTGACCTATGACAGCCAAACCAGAAAGCAAAAAAAGTTGGTTGGGTTTTTTTTTGTACATTTTAAGAGGCAGTTCTTGGTAAACTTCATAGAAGGTTTAAAATAAAAAAGAAAAGTTTAAATACAAAAAGGTGATGTACACTGAGCTACAGGCTAGTTATTTTAAATTTTTTTTTTTTTTTTTTTTTTCACCACAGCAAATTTCAGCACCAAAACCCATGATAATTACCTACAGGAATGAAACCCTCATTAACAGGCATGAGAAAAAAAATCCTGCTTCATTTGAATGCATTTTTAAAGAAAGTGGGGTTTTTTTTGTTTTTATGATTGCGTATTAACAAATGAAGGTCTGAAAACCTGTAGTTAACACTGAGAAAGATAACGGACAGTGCTGTTTCCATCATGAGAAATTTCATTCAAAATAGTTTGCTGCTCCTTTACTTTTCTTTCCTCAGTATGTCATCTTTAATTGTGCTCTAAAACAACTGCAAGTTTGGAGTGTTTGGCAGCCTTACTGAACAAAACAGTCTTAAAAGCTGAAAACTCCAAAATAGTGAGATTTCTGACTGATACACTCAACCTTTAAAAATCAAACTATTAAAAATTCAGACTACTGCAGATATAGAAAAAAGTGGTTCAAGGTCTAAAATCTGACTACACTCCATCATAATATAAATATTTTGTCTATTTATAAAAGTTGAAAGTGATTTGCTGTCTGAACAGTCATAGAGTCTCTACTGTTTCCACAATAACTGATAAATACCCAGCAAAAAATTTAAGCCAGCACACAAAGTGTTACCAACTGGGTCTGGAAAGCTCACTGAATTCTTTCAGTAATATTAAGTTCCTCCTTTCTCAAAGACCTGGTAACTCATTTCTATCCAGAACGCAGCTGTACTAAGAATTATAGTGGCTAAATCCTATGAATAAGTTAGGCAAATTATACTACAAAATTTTAAAACCTGGATTCAGCTCAGTGAGAGCATTGGAGCTCAAAACCAAAAGAAATCCATGTTTCATTTTGTTAGCCACTTTACAGGACTTTATTGCAAAGAGAGGAAAAATATTCAACAACTACTACTTTGGACATTTCATACACCTACTTACAAATGGATTACAAATACAATTCAGTGTAGCACTTTATTTATTTTATTATTTTTTTAAACACGTCTCTGGGATTTCCAGATACATCAGTTTTAAAAAGCTGTATCCTTTATTAGTGTACCTGAATTCATTGGCCTGTTGCTGAAATTTTTTTTTTTAATTGAAAGTTAAAATTTTAACCAAAAATTCCAGTACTGTATATGTAGTGGAATATAAAGTTAAATTTTAGATTGCGCTCATTTCACTATTATAAAGTAGCGAAAGTGAACCATCACAGATACAGACAAATAGACAGGCTCATCAGAATGAAGCAGAATGTTTTCACTCCAGACTGTACTGTGTGTAGAATCAGGAACAGGACAGATGGGATAATCCATTGCCAAAGTCTTTTCTGTAAACTTAGGTTTACTCTTCTTACTGTACAATATTTATTTAATTCTAAATTACCCAATAAATGGGCATTTAAATCAGATAACAGTTAAACAGCCTCGTTCATATTGAACTCCTTAGTTCTGTGGTGTAGCGATCGCAGTGCCTCATGGCAGTTGTCAGAAGCACACTTCAGTATTCTTACACTGTACAAATAAATTTAGTTCCAATGCTGTATGCAGCATTCCAAAAGAAAACTGTGATGTAGAGTGCCATTCTAATTCAGTGGGACATGTAGTGTTATGTAAAGTGATAAAAACAAAAGTATACTTAAACACTGTTGCACATTCCCTAAGACAGTAAGATGTATACAAATTAAGCTAGAAAATTTGAACTAAGATTTTTTCAACATACATTCAGCTTGGCACAGTGCAGACTAAATTTAAGACATGAAAGACAAACTGTGTAATGAGCAGAGCTACACTTTAAGTAACATGTCATTTCAAGACGCCAAAATTGCACTCTAGGTTTGTTTTTCTTTGGGGGGGAATCAGTTAGCAGAATTTGTAGAAGGGGGAAGAGCTGTACAGGCCAGGTGTAATTTATACATTTTCAAAAAAATAATCCTACAGTCCCCAAAGGGAGAGATTATTGTCATGGAATGACTCCCTCTACATGATATCCAATCCTTCTCACACTGCATTTACTTCTCAGCAACTGTAAATGAGAAAAATAACAGTTAAGTGCTTGTACCTTGTAAGCCAAAAAAGCCAAGTTCTTTACATTTACAGTAGACCATATTCACTATTTACACAGCCTTTAAGAGTCCAATTCTTCAACCACTCAGATAAGCACTAACAGAACATCTACTTTAGAATAAGAAATTACGTAGCACAAAGCATTTAAGAAATGCTGTCTGCTACCAACAAATTTACAGCATGATAAACCGAGTATCCAATCCTGATTGCCTTAACGGAGTAAGCATTACAAACACAAACCAATTATAACCCAGCTCCATTTCCCATAACTATTGCTCCTTTTCCAGGACAGTGAGAACTACCTGGATACCACCTACCAGCTCCTGCAAAGTTTTGACTATGATATTTTGGGAAGATGAAATGGGAATGAAGAGATCATTTAGCATTAATCATACTAAAAAAGTTTGATTTGCATAGTGAAATAACAATTGACTATCTCTGTATTTCTTTAATGTTTCCAGAATAATTTGTTAAATAGTGATGTCCAAATGTAAAACAGTACACCATGTTCCTACTGTACCAAAAGTTCTTCTCTAACCAGAAGTTCAGATGCCTAGTAGCCCTATTAACCCTCAAAAAAAGTATAACAGACATTACTACAGAGAAAAATGATACTAGCTCCCTGACTATTCACAAGCTCAGAACAAGTCTATATTTAATAGCAAAATAAAGTTCAAAAAAGTTTTGTTCCTTTACTTCCATAAGGGACAGGTTCTTCCAAAAATAAGATAGGAAAGTTGGAATGAATTACCACCACTCTCCTGACTTTAAGTGCTAAACTCTGCTTGGTTCTACAGCAACAGGTAACATGCTGACATTAGAATAATTATATGAAAGCTTTACAACTGCTTAAGGGATTCTGTAAGCATATTATGTGGGAGTTTTTTTGGTTTGTTTGTTAATAAGGTGTTCTAGCCAATAGTTAGCAATTTTCCACTCCTTCATGATTTATCTACGTAGTCCAAAAGTCAAAGTGCTAAGTCTCCTATTTAAATTCCCCAGGATCAACAGTGAAAGCTCTTCTCCAAAGCAAGATGCAAGCTCAAAATTTATTTTTTTATTAGTCATTATATCAACTATTATAAGTACTCTTAAAGAAGTATGAGACTAAATAAGGTCTCTTCTGTTAGAATTCTAGGCAACGTCAGAGCATGTACAAACTCATGCTAAAGTAGGCATCTAAAATAAATTGGGTCAATCATTCCTTGAAATCTCTCTACATTGGACAGCTGAGCAAGATAGCTACTTTGACTACAAAGGCAATCTGAAGATTAATTTCACCATAACAACACCATCAAGAATCCATGAATTGCCAGCTCCTTGGTCATTCAAGATAAATGTTATTCAAGGTTAAAATACATATCACTTCAACCTCTTATTTACTAAGAGACACTACTGAACAGAACCAGGTATCCTAACTAGTACTACAGCTTGATTTTCTGTAAATTGGAGAGAAAGCATCGAAAAGTCAGTCAGCTAATAAAGAGAAACAAACTGAAACAAGACTAACACAAGCTGGTCTGGGCACCTGGGAATCAAGCACCACACAATAATTTTAGAAATATTTTCAAACTGAAGATGCAGACAACCTTAACTAAGGGAACGCATACAAGACATTTATACAAATGCTCAAAAGTGAAGATGACAACAGAGAATGCAGCAAAGCATTACCGTTAGGAGACTAACAGACAAACTATGATGCAGATGTTAATTAAAAAGAGACGTGATTCAGTGAGCAACTTAAGCATATTAAGTACCAGATTATGTGTAATTACTTCAGAGATTAGAGAGATTTTCAAATAAGTGCACATATTAATTTCAATTATTGTATTTTAGCTAGGCTAACATTTTAAATTTACTAGATGAAGACATGAATTTTTCTGTTAAATACTTCCAAGTTACTGACACATGAAGTAATGTAGTAAGAACAACAAATAAACAACATATAAGAAAAGGTCATTTTTTATTTAATTGTTGAATATTTTCTGAAGAAAAACATATTTTAAAAGATACTAGCAAGCCAAAAGAATTTAAACTGTCCACTTGTGTTGGTTTTGGCTAGGATAGAGTTAATTTTCTTCACAGTAGCTAGTACAGGGCTATGTTTTGGATTTGTGCTGGAAACAGTGTTGATAAGTCAGGGATGTTTTTGTTATTGCTAAGCAGTGCTTACACAGAGTCAAGGCCTTTTCTCTTCCTCATCCCACCCGACCAGCTGGAGGTGCGCAACAAGCTGGGAGGGGACACAGCCAGGACAGCTGACCTCAAATGACTAAAGGAGTATTCCATACCACATGACATCATGCTTTACACAAAGTTGGAGGAAGAAGGAAGGGGAGGACATTTGGAGTTACAGCATTTGTCTTCCCAAGTAACTGTTACAAATGATGGCGCCCTGCTTTCCTGGGGATGGCTGAACACCTGCCTGCTGATGGGAAGTAGTGAATGAATTCCTTGTTTCGCTGCACTTGCATGTGCAGCTTTTGCTTTACTTATTAAACTGTCCTTATCTCAACCCATGACTTTTCTCACTTTCATCCTTCTGATTCTCTCCCCATTCCAACATGAAGAGTGAGCAAGTGGCTGTGTGGGGCTTAGCTGTTGGCTGGGGCACGACACCACTTCTTTCCCAAACAATAGTTACTAGTCACAGGCAATAGCTATCTCCAATTGACTGTTTTCACATTTTGTTCTGCTCCAGCAGAACACTGCCAGAATTACCATTTCACAACAAACACCAGTTTTATAACAAAAGCAGCAGCAGCATTAGTCTGATGTACACGTATACTGTTCCTCTAACTACAAAACTCTGTAAAAAAAAAGTACTTAATCTGATTGAGTGATTTTATGCCACAGAATAAACTGTAATAAAAGTAATACAAAGTGGTTTAATCATACATCTCAAAAAATCCTACAAGACAAGCTTACACTTTGTCTTGCCGTCCTCCACCTCCACGCAGTGCAACTGGCTGGCTGTTTTGAGTAAATGCACCTCCACCACGAATTGCACTTGGATGAGTTGGAGAAGCAGCTGGATGCTGGCCAGGACGGATAGGTTTAGCTGCATGAAAAGAAACATGACTTACAAATACATACATCACAATTTTTAGCTTGAATTATTCAAATTTACTAATACTTTTAATACATTTGGGATACTGTAAAATATCAAAATTGAATGCACTTTGAGTAAGAAAACAAGTTTAGGAGGTGGTATAATGGGAATCTAACAGATTAGTATCAGCTATAACAAGCCCTGAAAAACAGACAAGGTTTTGGTTTTATTGTACCTATTAAAGCTAGCAAAGCTTTAGATAATGATTATCTTCACATGTATTATGGGCCCCACCTAATGTATTTCCCTGAGACCTATTTCTTGACAATAGGAACACAAAGCTAGACAAAGTTTCATGAGCATTACATTCCTGTAAGGAATCATTATACCCTGCTGCATTTCGCACATCTACTTGATTGATAAGCCACTAGTCACTCTGCTCTGCAAGTGGTTCTGCATACTTATTCCTCCACAAGTAACCCTGCTTCATCAGCTTCTTACAACCATACAAAAAAATTAAACCTCCTCTATTACTGAAGTAAAAAACCAGTAGTTTTGACAGGTAATTCACAAGCTGCATACACTTCGATAAACAAACTATAGTTTCAATCAGTTTTGCACTAGCTCTTAACAGGACATGCACAATGGTATGACTTTACAAAGTTCTGTAATATTAAACAGAAGCATTTAAAGTTTCAGCAGGTAAGAGTGGACATAGAGTACCTACAGGTAGCAACTGCATCAGAGAAATACTTCTCAATTTCTGCCTTGCAGGAAGCTGATCTCCAGTAAGACATGACTGGTTCATCTAGACATTTAAGTTCAAGAGGCTTTACACCTGTGGTAAGCTCATTAGAGAATTCTGTTTGTCTTCTTGGAGATCACTTGAGAGAAAGGTAAGACAGGAAAACATCTGTGTTCAAGCCGCCACTTGAAGTGACCAAGAAAAAAAATTGTAAATTTATTCTGCAACAGCTCTTTGCAGACCTACAGAATACGAGCAAAGTTTAACTGCAATGCTAATTTCAGTTGCATTAGCATTTAAGAGAAGTGTATGATTACCGAAGTCCTGACACAGGACAACAAAAAGGCTGGAATACCTAGTTCCTTCTACAACAATGTATAGGCACAGTTAAGTCCTTCATCGGTCACACGCCCTCTTCGCCCTCAGCACTTGACAGCGTAACGGCAGGTGGAGGACCAAGGGAGTATAACTGTCTTCCCACCACACAGTAAGAAACACTACTAGCTACTACAGATTTCTGTTTTTTCCATTTTTTTCCCCTATGGAGGGCTACGGAGTATTGTATGTTTTGGAGCAGAGAATCAAAAAGGTAATTAGGGATCTTACGATGTTAGTTGTGGGTTTTTGTCTGCCCCTCTCCCCACAAGATCAAGATACAGAAAGACAGTCTTGTTATTGTTTAAGGTGATAGCTTAATCTCTCTCCTTGCTTTGGTCTACCTACTTACATTTTAGAAATTGGAAAGGAATTGTGACGTTACAGACTTAAGACTCACATTCAGTGTATCATTTTGCTCTAGGAAACGGAACACATATTCAGGCTAGAATTCTAGGTTGGAAAGCCTTTCCCAGCTTATACAAAAATCCAGGTACCAGGAAGAGACCCATTTAAAATAAATTAAAAAATGCAAACAACCATACACCACCACCCACCCACACTTACAGTCTGTTAACCAAAATATAACTCATGGTAGAAAATACTTCATGTTCACACACACAGTTCCAAATAGGGTTGAAAGATGCACACATGCACAAATAAAAAAAAAAACAGGAGGCAGATGAAGCTTTAGGGGGCAAGGAATCCTTCACTAACCAATTTGTGCAGAATGTCCTCTTCTGGCCATATTCTTGGATCTTACAGCTTCCTTTATACGATCTACTTCTTGCTGATACCGTTTGCGATCACGAGAAGCATTCTCTTTGGCTTCCTTCAGTGCAGACTCCAAAGCTTTAACTCTTTCAGCTGTAGCTCTAAGTCGCTTCTCCAGCTTAGGAAGTTCACAGCGAAGATCTGCATTATCACGTACCAGCTACAAAACCAGAATCAATTATTTTCTTGGTATCTCTCTTCATAGGGAGAGCCAACCAAACACCCTCCCGCCCCTGATCATGCAAAGCAGCAGGGTTACTATATTATCTTTGCTTAAGCTTTTAGTAAGTCTAATGGTTTATCAGTAAGATTGTCATTAGAAAAATCAGTTACTGTGGAAGAACATGCTACCCAACACAGGCACTTAAAGTCTACGTTCTTCTTCAGAGACAGGCAAGCATCCCCAGTTAGTGCATCACTCTAACCTGGATCTTCTTCAGTTTAAATGCAGCTATTTTGTTACATACCCACATGTACTTAAAATAGCTATTAATTTACTTTACAGGAAAACTTTATTGTTTTATATCAAGAGACACACTCAAGATGTAGAAGTATTTAATTATAAAATGGTTACTTTATGACCAATATGCATTCAGTCATTTCTACAATAATGCAACTTAAGTCGGTTGTTTTTAATTAAAACTTGAAATTAAGCCTCATTGTACCTGCTTGTGAACCTTTGTAAGTTGTTCAAGATTATTCTCAAGGAAAGAAATCTTCTGTTTTTGTGCAGCACTGCCTCCTGTATCATCCGAGTCAACCTCAGCACTCTGCAGTAACAAAGGCATGGGGAGGAAGAGAGGAGGCTGAGTGCAAATCTGAACTTGCACATTAAGATCAAGCAAAAAAAATTACACCACATAAAGATCAATTCCTAATTTAGCTCTAAACTGAAATTTACATATCATTCTCAGAAACACCAAGTTTCACTCCAGCACCACATTACCTTTTTCACTCTAGTAGCAAGATCTTGAACAAAGAGCTTCCGAAGATTGTGAAGAGTCTGAAGTTCTTTTGCCTACAGTTAAGGACAAGAAATTAAAAAAAAAAAAAAGACACACTTAAATAACTCTGAAGGGGGGGGAGGGGAAAAAGGCAAGTATTGACATTTGCTTTGGAATATATTCTATCTTACCACAGTCTCTTCCAAACCCTTTAAATCTTGCCTTGCTTGTTCCCGTCTGTCCTGCATAACCCTAAAAGAGAATAAATTCCTCCTGAAACATCCGAGCAAAACTGAAAGTTGTAATGTTTTAGGAGACTAGAGCGATGAAGACTATATGGCACAAATGAAAAGTGTCTTTCAGTTGAAGTCCTCAATAGGGGATGTAACCAACAGATGACACCACACTCAGAAATCCATATGTGGTGGGAGTGGGGGAGTTGCAGAAGGAAAAGAGGAAGTACTTTTAATATTGAAAGAATACAAACCAGTACATTCAGATGCATAAATTGTAAGTTTCTAAAATAGGTAAAGAAAGACTCTGAGTTGGGTTCAGGATGAATACTTGGGGAGATCTTATCCTACAAATATTGTTAGCTGAGACCAGCTAAGTCTCATGTGACAGATTAAGGATTTTTTCTTTGTTTTGTTCTATCACCTTACCCCCCAACACATTTGCCAAAGCTAGCATCATAAACAACAATCTTAGTTTACAGGAATATAACCCAATGATAACCATTTTACAGAGCTTCTGTCTTCCTGTTTAATGTGAAAGCATTTACTGCACTGCTAATGTTCTCTCTCAGAATTATAAGGCAGTGCAATTACTAAGATGACAGGATACAGGAAAGGAATGTGAACTTTTTTTTATGACTCGAGTTTGGAATAGGAAGGCCAGGGACTGCATGAAAATGAAGTGTTCCTATTAAGTAGCCAAAAAGCTTCTTTTCCTCTTGAAATTTCTCCTCATTCAGCCAGTTCCACTAGTATCTCACAGCTAAGTGATAAAACATTCAAAGTAAAAAAATATTCTAAAGAATATCTCAGCATTCTACCTATTTTCCAGACCTCACTGGAAAAGTAGTTCCAAGCATCTTATACAACTCTAAGTCAAAAAAAAAATGAAGAAAATGTGAATAGTCCACATTGTTTCTGGCCTGTCATTTGCCATGCACACTTATGACATACAATGGAAAATAACTGGAGTTAAAAAGGCTGGAGGAGGACACAGAATACCAAATTAATTTTTAATGCTTCTTTGCAAGTCTTTTGAAGAGGAAAGTTTCTAATACAGCAAGTGCCTTTAAGGGATCAATGCTATATACAGTTTAGCCTGCAAACTGAAATAAGAAGCAATAATGTGGCACATATATCAAATCTTACAAAAAACCCCCACCCTATTGTAAGTAATGTAACTTTTGAAATCATTGTGATATATAAATAAATCAGAATAAGACGGATTCACAAGACCAGAGTACTGTTAAAGTTTTAGTCAGATAAACCAACGTTGTATTTCACAGTAAGGCTAAAAGAAAAAAGTAAGCGTTGCTTATTGGTTACCCGTGCAGCCAATCAGGTCCCTCTGACTATTTCAAATTCTGTGATAAAAAACCTGAAAGCCACTGTGTGTTTTTAAACATGGCCAAAAAGCATGCACTTTTGAAAAAGTTTCAAGTATAAAGTATTTTTAACCTCTGTAAAGATAAATTCATATAGGCCAGAAAGGGGTCCCTACTGATACTCTAGAAACATTTTCAGGTGATTATGGTCAGATTTCTAGAAGTTGACAATTGTTTTTCAGCTTGACCCTTGGATACTTACCTGCAAGCAGAATTCAATTCTAATTTTTGCATTAACTTTTCAGTCTCTTATTCACTAATACACTGTTATTTAGTTACTCAATGAAATGTGCAGCTCTTTAGTCTCAAGAATATGCCAGTTAGAACCACCTAACTAGTTAAATTGCAAAAGAACCAAAAAAACACTAAGGGAACTGTTACAAGCCTCTTCCAGTCTTAGAGCATGCAATATTTAGCTGTAAATTGAAAAGGTAATTACTCCAACCCATAGCATATTAACAAAGAAGAAGTTGTGGCCTCCCTATCTTTCATAATTTTATCTCCAATTTTAAATATTAAGGCAGTGCAAAGGTTTTAAAAAAGTTAAGTTCAAGAAGGCTCTGGAGCATCTCTTTTTAATAGGCATACCATACAGTGAGAGCCACTTCATCATATTAGGTCACCAGTATTTAAAATGTAAGCGTTCCCACACACGTTTATTTTATGCACCATTATCACTTACGTAAGTTCATGCAGTTTTCTACTTTTTTCCTGATCAGTCGCTTTCAACTTCTCATGCTCAACTCTAAGACGTTCCTGTTCAAGCATCATCTTCTGGTTTTGGCTGAACACAGAAAGTAAACATTATATCAACTGAACCTGTCAGACACGACATTCAGTAAAGCAACACAAGCTAGAAAGACACTGCTGGAGGAGACCCTTGCCACTTGCCTTCCCACCATACTGTGCTTCTGTACTCAGTCCAGAGACATTTGGCACTACTAAAATAATGACAATTACTTACTCTTGAAGTTCAGTGATAAGCTTCTCCTTTGCATCAACTTCATCTCTTAGGCTACTGATTTGTTTCTGATGTGTCTCACGATGGCTCTGAATTTGCTGTTCCACAGCTTGCTATTAGAAAAAAAATGTATGTTTTATATGTTTTAAATGCCGTACTTCACTTTTTTTCAAAAAACAATGAAATTAACTTACCTTGACTTCATTTGCAGTTTGAACCTTATTTAAGTGCTCTTTCTCCATCTCATGGACTTTTTCTAGTAAGGATAGAGGAGAGAAAACACACTTCAGCCAGGTAACTAGGTGAACACAGGGAAGGTGGGAGTTAATCCCCCCTTCCCTTCTGAACATCCTAAAATTTGGGAAAAGTCCCCTCTCACTGAAAAGATCAATCAAATCAGTAACATCCTTAACTTAGTCCTATCCATAGCAGTTCTTTCAAACAGCAAGCGCTTTCCCATTGAATAATTCTACATGTTCAGTAGCAGAAAACCATTCTATAGCTCTGCCCTTCAATCTAAATAAAACAGAACAATTCTCTATTTATATACTTAAAATGGAGGGCAGTGGTGGGTGAGGTGTAGGGAGGCAATTCCTACCCTGTGCTCGGAGTTGAACTAATTCTTCATTAAGGGAATCCACAGATTCTTCCAGTTGTCTCTTCTTCTGTTCCACGTTCTGAAGATACTCAGTCAATGACTTGATCTTGGCTTCATGCTTGTAGAATGGAAAGATTCATTTACTTTGGAACTAGGTATCATGGAATTACATCTGCATAAACAGTTTATGCTTAGTTTTAAACAAGTAATCCGATCTCAAACCAAGAATGGTGCCACCTAAACTCTTAAGAAAAAAAAGACTACTCAAGTAGATCTGTAATGTAGCCTGTAAGACAATGTTTTTATACTGGATTGGAATGAAATACATTTTTGGCTTGGAGAAGAGATGTTTTGAATGTTAAATACTATCACAGGCAAGAGAGGCCCACTATATTTAGAAGACTGCATTGAAATATGTATCCCCTGATTTAAAAAAAAAAAAAAAAAAGAGATAACCATCTATATGTAAAACAAAATAAAGAAAAATTGCATATGTAGATCACAATTTTCAGAAGTGTGAGAAGTCACATTACTGATCTTTTCTAACAACCACATTAAAATGGCCTTTCTCACATTAGAAGTAAATTTAATGTGCTATGCAAGCCTACGGTAATTTTACTGTGCTACTGCTACCTCCACCATTTCCAACTTGCTGCATTAGTAAGCAGAGTGCTCACTAGCCACTGCATCTGTAAGACATATTTGTATAGAATCGTGTGATGGAAAACATATGGATCCTAGTATTTAATATAAGTGCTACAACAGCATTATCAGGCTACAGACATATAGCAGAAATTCTGACATCCTGTCACACAATTACTCAAAAGCATCTGAACAAAAGACAGTACTGAGGATACAGCTGAGTCTTGTGGCTGTTCACTCACAATGTACTACCTACTTTGTTAGGTGCCAAAAAGAAACTGCAACTTTTTTTTTCCCCAGCAGGTTAATGAATTCAAAAGAACATTTAGGAAGCACACTGTAAAGAAACATTTACCTGTGAGATACGGAGCTGGCAGGCAGCCAACTCCTTCTCATTTTCCTCCATTTTCTTATTGCTTTCAGCCTGTGTGCCTTCTAACTGTTTGCAACGTTTTACCATTGTTTTTACTTCTGATTTCATTTTACTAATGTACAGTCTTGCAACTGTGAATTCTTCATCTATCATGCCAGTTCCTTCAGGCTGCTGAAAAGTGTGGAATGACACATTCAGAAAGCTTACATAACAAAAGAGAATTAAAGGTGAGCTGGAGCAACTTAGTGCCCAGCACACAACCCCCACCTCGACTGATAATCAGAGCATTAAACACCAAAATGTAACTTCTTTTTAAGTTTTCTGATTGATTATTTAGAAGTTTGCCCAAAGGTAATGAGTTACTTGACAAGAGAAATACAGTTCACTACAGATTTGTAATACTGCTTACATTCTTGTCCTACAGCAATCTCCTATTTTTATACTTCAGTTCCTCATTCCACTTTTAATATAAGTATCATCCTAATTGGCACTGTAGGTCAGCATTAGATTTCCAAGATGATGATGCTGATTATGACCATTTCATATAGCAGTTTAACAGTATGAATGAAAACACTACTTCAGAAAAAAAAAAAAAAAAAAAAAATCACACCTGCTCTTTCTTGTCTTTGCATAATCAAATTCTATTTGGGATCCGATTAAGTCACAGATAAGCAATGGCTAAGCTTATGCCCAAATGATCAGCATACATGAGGCTTCCTGTGGTAGTTATTTTTACCATACTAAGAAAAACTGACCCCACCTATCCACAACATGTGTGTCACACATGGCATTAAAAATTGCACTGACTAGTCCTTACCTTGACATCATTATTTCCTACTGCAATTCCTATCTCTGCAAGATCTTTTAGTAAGGAGGCCATCATTTCTGTCGCTCGTTTCTTCTGATGGTTGGTCATTTCTTTAAGTTTCTGAAGCTCTGCATCTATACTGGCTAGAGTGACCTACAGTAAAAGAAGTTACACTTTAATAAACAAAACACACTTGTTTTTACAACTAGTTTCATACTACTTATTTAAATACAGCACTGAAATGTCCCTTTTTTTATGTCTCAAACCAGATTGGTATCAACCTATGTGAATATACCATATAGTAAAAATTTAGAAGTTCTAGAGTGACAGTATTTCTTCTGAAGGAAATGTAAAGTACTAGGGACAGAGGCCTTCAGCTCACAAAATATAGTCTTACAACTCTGCAACAAAATTCACGTGAACATCGTTTAACAGCAGAGTTACATGCAGTTAAAAAATGCAGAGAATTGCATTTATAGGAAAAAGGTACATGGACAGCAAATCCAACACTTTTCACCATATTTTGGTAAAGGAAAACAATTTCAGCTTTGCCTGCAGAGCTCTTAACTCTTTCCTACTTGCAAATCAAAAAATGGCATCCAGTTCCAAGAGTTCATAAGCACTACACTTAGTCTAGAGTAGTTTTTCAGCTAGTTTGAGCTGCAGTGGTTGTTAATGGCTGCAGCTCAGCAGCTTGCATACTTAAAAATTGTCTGCTCTTTGTTCTCCAGTGTTAAAAAAACGTCAGAATTTTTACAGCAGGAAAGTTTCAGCCAGGAA
>NW_009605761.1:14545-22464 GCF_000690535.1 Cariama cristata | reverse complement strand
CATGGGTTAGCTGTGACAGACTGAGAACACTGAAATGTCTTAATGTTACTACATCTCAGAACAGTTGTTGCTTTCTTGTGGATTGAGTTATTCATGACACGCAATGGATGTTAGTTATAATATCTAAAATCACTTGACTATGTATAAACTAATTAAAAAAAAAACCAACAAAGCAAGCAAAAAAACCAACACTCCAGAAAAAACCAAGCCATACGCTTCAGAATCATACACACATACAGCAATAGCTTATTCCACCAAATTTTAAATGCTGCTCCCAATAGGAAGACCAGAGATCATTTGACTTTCAGCTGACCTTCAAGTGATGTAAGTTACCAATAAAGATTACTCCGCTCAAAATACTTAGAAGTTTAAAGAGAAGTTTCATGATCTTGTGAACATCCATTTTAATGTCAGTGTTCTATCTGGTCAAATCTTACTAACTGAAAATTGAAAGCCACATTCACTAGAAGACCCAAACCCACTCAATTTTCATGTTCAAGAACGGAGAAGAATGAGATTTGCACCATTACATATTCTGTCTGCAATGTCAGCAAACGTGCTGATCCTTTCCAGTACTCAGAATTTTAGGATAGTGGGTAGAGTATTAACTGTTTAAAACTGATTGAAGTCCGCCAAATAACTTGCTACCAAAACTGTCAGTCGATTCAGAAACTACACAGGTATGTAAAGAGGCATATGGTATTCATCCTGTGGGACTGATGCTGCATCTGTACTTTAACCAGGGCAATCTTTTGGAATATGTCCTCAGTGTTTAGGACTACTCCTTTCAGAAAGTAATATAAACTACCTATTTTTGAAGGCATCAAGTTATTTTACATGCCATAAACACAGCATGCAAATACACATTCCTTTCAAGACAAGCTGTAGAATGCTCACTGCAACTTCAAGATTGGAAGGAGCAGATTCTTAAGTAAGGATTACCCCAACTGCACCAGAAAGACAAACAAAACTGAGTCAAATCACCAGCATCTAATTAAAGTGTTAACTTCTGACATCTAGGATTTTTCTGAATATTCTTCAGGTAGTAAAATGCCATAGGTACTAAAAAGATGAGAGCTATCAAAGTCAATATTCACTGTGCATTTTTCCAAAGCTTACTGGTTTTAGAATATCATCTTTTGCTAAAACTAAAGAAGTTTTAGACTTAGGCTCCCATTTTCCCTTGTGAAAAACCTTTGAATGACTTCAAGCAAGAAATACAGCTAAGGCAAGAAGAGTTACATCGAAGACTGTCAGTAATTTCTTATCCCAGTTTCGTACCGATTTTTGATTGAGTTCATCACTAAGCAGTTCGTATTCTTTTGCCTTATCTTCTACTTCCTGAGACTTTTGATCATAATTGACAGCTAATTCTTCAAGGGCTTGTAACACCTCCTTGACTTCCTCTTTAGAGGCATCATTTTCAGCCTGAAGGCGATTCAACTCTGCTTGCAGGTTGTCTTGGTCCCGTCTGGTCGATGCTAGAAGCTGCAACATTGACAAATTTATTTAAAATTACAACAACAAAAAATCATCAAGAAAATTCCATGTATAAGTTGAATCTTATTAATGCTTTTAGCTACTACAATAGCTTATGTCTACATTTTTAGTGTCTAGCATCCTGCAAGAAGGATGTCAAGGCAGGTACAGTGAGAGTATAACGAACAATTAAATTTATCATCTATATCCATAGTTCTTCAGCTTTTAAAGTATTTTCAAAATGGAAGTGATTACAAATCAAGACACATAATGACAGTAACTGGAAATGCACATGGAATATTGAAAGTTATCAAAAAAGCCACTGAACCCTACTCATGAGTCAAACTGTCAACAGGCTAGGGACTAAATTTCCAGTATTTTAACATTGTTAGCTGCTGAAGAATAACTAGACAAAGTGAACAGTTGCTAAAGAGGCAGATTTATTTAAGTAAGATTAAACAGTAGCTCCAACTTCCCAAGTCCTCAACCCGTTTCCTTCTTGTCATGTACACAAATAATATTATTTTTTTAATCTTTGTGCTATATAGAATTATTTTTTCTAATACCTTGGCTAAATTAAATTCACTGTTTCATTATTAACATGTATTTTCCCCATTTAATTAAGTTACAACACTGGCAACATGTGCATACAAACTGTTTGAATGTTCTAGCAAGTACAGTCTGAAGTAACATATAAATACTTTGGTTTTCATTATGGGCCATTACATTTCCCTCCTCCCCTTCTCTCTCTGTACAGCAACTGACCAAAAGTAAACCTTAAAACAGATTTCTTACAGTAAATCAAGATATCTTCAGTTTTGACAAACTGCTAACTTTGCATGGGAAAAACAACTGCTGATGTTTTTGCATAAAATATTTCAATTCCTTCAATCTTTATGGATATTTAAGGTTCAAGTAAACTGGTTTAAGTTTAGCCATCAGCACAGTCTAAGTGGGGGGAATGAATAGGCAGAGCATCTAGATAAGGAATAAAAGGGAACTATTATACAGTAGTAACAAGCCATTCTACTCCCTGGTCATAAACTGTGACCTATTCAGAACACTTCCAGTTTCTTTAAAGGAAAGAAACAAAAATATAATAAAGATGCAATAGCAAAACTCACCTCTTCCTGATCCAACATTTGTGTTTTCAGTTTTTCTACTAGTTGGCTCTGCTGATTAATTTCTTCATCCTGCAGTTGAAGTAAGACTGTGTTCAATAAACTAACAAATACCATTCAGGAAAAATAATCTAAGAGACAGTAGACGTTAAGCATCTAACTTTTCCATATTCTCAGACAATTACACAATTGAAAGCAGTAAGAGTGGAAAATTATCCTTTTGATTTCACTGGCTGATCCACTAGACTCTTAACCTGGCATGTACGTGTAAAACATCATGTTTCAAAAATAAAAGTCTTACACCCATCCTTTTGCAAATCTTCTCCAAGTTGTTCTAACTCTCAAAATTTAGTATGCTTAAATGTAAAATTATGTTCAAATAAAATACACGTAACATGGAAGAAAAAAAACCCTGCTGTCTTCAAATTCCTCACTTCCCTGTTTTCTTATTATTTTCCTTTTTCTGGTACAGTATTATTCCAAATAATCATCCTGGAATGTTCTACACCCAGAAAGTAGAAATATCATTCAAGATTCTCACTTTTCCTTCCTAACTTTCATTTTAATCTTTTTCTTCTAGGTACCGATACTGTAGTTTTCAGGACTTTTTTAGTAGTTTCAGCAAAGGAGGGAAAGCAACTAAGATAGGATACTCACTCAGCACCAGATAAGGCAATTTTGATTTCTCTTAATCAAAGCTTCAGAATTAGAGTAGGCACTCTTGGCAAATACTTAAGCAAGTTGTACTAACAAATGAAGACTGGCAAATTAAAACATTACATAATATAGTTCAAAGATATATTTCCAAGAGGTCTTGCATTAAATAAGAATGGCATACCTTGTCATCCAGTTGTTTGTATAGTTTGGCAATTTCTTCCTCACATTTTCTTCTCTCAGCATCAGTGAAATTGCCAGTTACTCCAATTGTTGTAGCTGGTTTATCATTAATAACAGTAATATCCTTGTCCACTGCAAAAGCTTCTAAGTTGGCCTTCTCCTTGTCAAACTGTTCATCAAGTGGTACAGTCTCCCCTTAAAGAAAAGGATATACTTAGTTTTAGTACAGTTAGCTGTGCAGTATCTTCCACAAAGTTAGTCTTGAGAAGTATTACATACTCCCTACTAACAGTACTGCTCCACAGTTAATAAGCAATTGAGTTCACATCATTAGATGGCAAAAAAATGACTAGATCATCCAAACTATCTCCTGCTTACCGCAGAACATTATATTTCACCCAGTTACTCCACTATGAGCTCCAAATATCACAAACCATATCTTCTAGAAAGGCACCTAACTTGCACTGAAGACAAAATCCTTTCTTCTCCCTTGGCAGTTTGTTTTGCTAGGTAGCCACATTTACTTTTAAATTGCTTTGTTTCTAATTTAAAAGTATTTTTTCACTTACGCTTTTATCCTTTTATGTTCATTAAGCCTTTTCTTACGAGAACACTTTACTAACTTCACATAGAAAAAGTACCACATGCTAAACAAGGCACTTCTCTGGTAAACTAAACTAAATTCCTTACTGCCTTATTAAAAAACATTTTATGCAGTCCTTGGAAGGTATGGGCTCTTTCCAAAACTCCAGTATCCTGTGTCAATATTCTGGAAAAACCATACTTAACATCTCAGGTGTGGTCTCATACCATCCCTATAAAAGATTTAAAAAAAAAAAAAACAAAAAAAAACAAACTCCAACAAAAAGAACCCCCAAAACACACATAATCACAGCCTACTAAACTCATTTAAGTGAGACCATTTTTCCTTGATTTACATCAGGATGTGCTGCAGTTGTCCACAAGACTGCAAAAGTCATCTTCTATAGCTGTCAAACTCCACAATACATTTGTAAGTACAACCTACGTTCCTCCTTTCCTGAATTCAAGGCTTCATATTTAACTTGCATTTTGCCAGACACTTCAACTGATAAGAAGTTATTTATTCAGGAAGAAAGAATGGGCACACATTCCGTACTGTTAGCAATTTTGGGTTTTGGGTGGGTTTTTTTGACTATTAACATGTTTGAGTTTTAAATGAGGACAAGGTCTTGTGATATTGATTTGAATTAGAAAACCAAACCAGAGAAATATTTTACCCAGTTTCTGCATCTACAATGAATATCATGTTTTTCCCCAAAAATAAAATTTTTAGAATGTATGTAACTCTAGCTCCACTAGTAAACCAACTGTTGAAAAACCTAACACCAACATACTTTCAGACATTTTTGTCATTATGTGATTATTAGAAGCTGTTCCAGTTGCAATGCAGTGAAAAATACGAAGTTCCAATGTCAACTAATACCCTAGCTTTAATATTCTTATTACTGTCTTGCACAGTGCTTCTAATTATTTTTGGTATCCTGAAGACTAATTCAGTGCCTGTTGTCTTGCCTAAAGTTTGCAGAACAAAAATATGATTGCTTCTTACCATTCCGCCATCTGTTGAGTTCATTTTCTAGCCACTGTATGGTGTTACGCAGAGTCTTGTTCTTCTCTTTTTCCTTCTCATACTTTTTCTTCCACTGTTCAGCAGTGAGCTCCACGTTGACGCAGACCGTGTTCTTAATGGTCTTTGCTCTATACAGAAAGAGGAGAAAGCTCTGAAACCATTTTTTTAAAGAAAGCAATTAAAGGCTATTAAATAAAATTTCTACATATCACTAGTGAAAGTGTAAACATTCCCACCTCTTCCAAAAGCTTATTTCTACTCCCTGTTAACTTACTATTCTTTCAATTGGATTGATACAACTGTTAATGGACAGAGCAACACAATAAACTCTGGGAAGGCTGACAAATCTCAAGCTGGTTAAGTTGGAAAAAAACACAGCTGCATACCTTCACCTGAAAGAATTCAAGTAAGGACAGTAGTGCACAGCTTTGAACAAAGGGTAGCACTCACCACACCCACCTAGCAAACATTTCTCCAATGGAGAGCAAGGATGCTTTTTGGGTGTAAACCATCTAGCTTATTTAAGAAACAGCTCATTTCAATTTAAAAATGCAGTTACTAGATCTCCATTAACCAAAGAAGTGTTACAAGCTATAAAGTTCAGATGAGTTTGTCTACATTCGCAGCCAGGTGAATCTCACCTAAAGACATTAGCTTTGGAGATAAAACTACAGGCCCTAATAATATTTATTCATTAAGTTAATGTGTAGTTCTTTCTTTAATGCCATACTTCACTTACATCAGTAATTTTTCTGTATAGTTTCCTACTAACAAATATCCCACTCCAAAGGGCAGAACAGGAAAAAAAGGTCAATGGTAGTGAGAAATTACACACACACACACCCGCCCCTTATGACTCCTAGAAGCACCTTTCCACAAAGTCTTATTGGGACTGATTACTACCAAAAGGCACATGATTTTCTACTATATTATGTGATATTTATCTAGTCTTCAGTTAATACAGCCAAGGGTTTCAACATAAATTTAACATACCTAGAAGACTGAATTAACATACCAGACTAACCATGGTGGCTGAGATAGAAGCGTACTGTGTTAACTCCTGAAGAAGTCAAGAGCATGAGGCAGTGAAACTACAGAGCCACAGCTGGAAGACACTTCCTGATAGCTCATTCAAGAAATACTAAGAGGAAAGGAAAAGACCTCCTAGATTCTAAAAGGAGTCCAAAAAACCTCCACTGTTGCAGAATGTAGTCATTACTCCACACGCATTAACTACCCATATTCTGCCAGATTTTTAAGAAGTGCTGAAGTCATCTAGTCTACTTTCTACAATAAAAAACTTCCCTGAAAAGACTAGTAGAAAACTATCTTGTTAACTAAAGTGGAAGAGGTACACTAACACAGAAGACCAGATGAACTAAGTAAAATGCTGACAGCTTTTGTAATGTGCTCAAATAAATGAAGTGATTAAATCTAGTGGTCAGGAACTGGAGTAACAATAGCACTAATAGAGTGGTAAAGAAGAGATACCTAACAAAATACCAAATTTGAAATGGGTACTTATAAATTCAATTACAAATGACACGGGAATTTAGGAGTATTAATTCAAATGTTACTAGAATGCTAGATACAGGCAACAGACCAGAAGTGCAATACAACACGCTATCAAAGAAAGGGTGGCAGAGGACAGGTTCTCCCAGCAAATAAAGGATTCAACTTAACAGAGGAGAACTCCTTCCTCCCTCCTTCCATTTTAGGGGAGAAAAAAAAAAAGTATTAATTACCCTCCAAGACTATACATTAAACCACATTTTGAACCAAACGATACACTGTCCTCCTGGAAATACAGAGCCTTCAGGATCCTGTCCAGTTTAAGGATTTTTATACAATATGAGTTAAGATAGATCACAACACTTAGCCATATGTGCACTGAAGAATTACAGAAAGAAAGTAAACATTCAAAGTCATTTGCTTCAGGAATCTTAACAAAGTAACTTACTTATTTCTCATTCTGCATTTATTTCGGAGCACAGTAAGAGCAAAATATTAAGTCATTTACTCACCTTTGGCCAAACAGAAGAGTAGATTTAGTTTCAGATTCATTGTATGAAGACGGAGAACAGCAAATAACAATAGTGGTTCTACAATTACCCCCTAGTGAATCTTGAAGGATTCTGGTCATTTTGCTATCACGATATGGAACATAAGTCTACCGAGAAAATGGTTAAAAGAATCAGTCATGGTTTTTCAGACACATTATCCAATTTGTAGATATAAGAGCTATGTTTTTAGTAGGTATAACTTCATTAGAAAGATATTAAATTTCACTTTAATTCATAAATCATAAGACCGAACACGCATGGGCTGACATAAAATTGTACTTCTATGTTTTGTAACTTTTAAAGCACAAGAAAACTTTCAGTATGATGCTTAGGTCCTCAACATTAAATGTAACTTTATTAATCATCAGTGTCAACACAGTACAAGAGTAACAGCCATTTGCAATGCATCTATGCAATTGCATTAATTTTTTTAAAAGACTCTATGCATATCACTGAGATCAGTAAAGAATTTCTGCATAAGACCATGTTTACAGATACAATCCTTTAACCTTGAAGTATAAAAATATGAAAGAGAACACTTACACTGCTTTCAGCCAAAGCTGAGATGACGTTTCCAAGAGCAGACAAAGACTTGTTGATGTTCTTGGCCTCATCCAGCACAGCACCTTCTGCTCCAGTTTTACTAACCTACACAATATTTCAGTAAATTATTAAATGCATCTTCAAAAAACACCTTCCACATTTAATATAACATTTGAGTAATTTTTCCGCTTTTAAGTCAGTCTCCCTGACTTTATGAGGTACTCATAAACAAGCTGGATTAGAATAAGCAAACTCTTCCTCAGA
>NW_009605761.1:0-14532 GCF_000690535.1 Cariama cristata | reverse complement strand
TTCCCTGATTCACCATCAATTTTTCATTCAAAACATCAGTGTTTGAAAATGTTTCTGATTTTTTTAAACCAAATTGAACATTTTCCTTGCAAATTACACCTTTTTATACAAGACAAATCCATAGTTAAAAACTTCTGTCAAATAAACAACTTCAAAAGTTGTTTGAAGTTTGTCAAAAAGTTTGAATTCCTTAAAAGGAAATTAAGTGTTATGAATAGTTTGTCCAGAGGTCATCCTTAAAAAAACAAACACACACAAAACAAAAAACAACCCAAAAACCAAAAACCCAAACCACACACCACCACCATCCCCTCTGGAAAACACAGCAGAGAGTCTTTGTTAGCAAGAATTTGTGAGAATAGGTTTTAGAGGTTGAATCTGACGTATATGAGTACTCTAGGAACTTAAGTAGATATCGGCAGAAATGTAAAAAACAAAACAAAACAAAACAACCCCCCACCCTACCCTGACACCATTCTATTTACCTTAGCTCTTCTGCTTCTGCCTCAAGGGCAGAATTTGACTTACAGTGCTGTAACCCTCTACTATTCTTCTCACCAAGCTGTGATCATGACTACAACTAAGCAATTCTATTTGCCTATGTTTAAACCAACCCAAGACAAGGAATCAGAAAACCTAATGTATTTTAAAAAGACTGGGAAAAGCACAAAAACAAAGTTTTAAGTAAACAGTGAAAGGAACAAAACTACAGAGAAAGGAGACCTGCAACCTAGCCCTTTTCTTTAACTTTGTTCTCACTTCAATGTTTGCAATTTCATTCTCATTAAAGGAAAAAGACCATTACTAAGAAACACATTTCAGAATAAACACAGGATTAAAGACAACAATAAGGCCATAGAACAATGACATGGGGAAAGACAACAGCAAGCAGAAAAGACTGAAAAAAGCTGGAGACAAAGATGTGGATTAACCCAGAAGCAAAGATGAAAAGAACATCAAAAATCCAGTTCTTAAAAGGCTAATTACACTCTGTAAGAAGTGATACAGAATAAGCAAAACGGTATGTATTTCCTTCCCTCCCTTAAGCCACTGACACAGGAAAGCAACTTGTCATTTTAAACAATGTTAATTAGAATTTCAAAATTAAGAAAGTTGGTACCACTACATAAGAAAATTCAGATATTCCACATCCATAAAACTCCTTTTATTCCAGTACCTGGCTAGCCAACACACCTGTACACTTTTTTTGCCCTCACAGATACCGAGACTGAACTCTACCCTATTTCATACCTACAAACCCTCACTGCAGAAATGCAGATCAGCCTAAAGAGGTAGTAACTAATAGCCAACCCAGACAAGGATTCAGAAACCACATTTCAAAGTCAAAATGAAAACACTTCAGAGACAACAATTAAACAATCAGTATTATATTAGTGTAAAATATTTGATTTTAAAGAATAACCAGAGTTTTTCAGAGAAGAAAAAGAAACTTAGAATTACCTTTTCACTACCTGCCAAGTCCACAAGATAAAGTTTTCCACTTAGTTTCTGTTCTGTTTGAGTATTCTCTTGTTTTACATTAATAAGAAAAATACTATGACTTCGGGAGCTGTGTTCGTTCATATCTATAATCCAAAAATATATAAATCGTCAATAAACATTTGTACAACCAAACTTAACAAAACAGTATCTTCCCACAGTGAAGCAACAAATCCAAAGCTAATGAAACTGTATAGAGTAATCTCTCAATAACAATAAAACTAGAGGCAGCAAAACCAATAGTATCATCTAATTCAGTAACAAAGATCCAATGTCCCTGGGGCTTCTATTAATACCACATAAGCTCACTGATAAGATTTGCGAGTCTGTCAGCTATGGATTTCACACATTTAATTTACTTTATTAGAACAGAAAGCACATTTACATTCTGATACCAGAATATACTCTTTTTCTTTTTGGTAGATTTACAACATATCACATTTTATGCTTTTGTGAAAATTTGAACTAGATGGCCATAACCTTTTAGTCCGTTCTTGTTTAAATACCTACTGCCCCCTCTGCTGTGAAACACGCAGAGTAAACAAGACTGATCGAATTTAAAGAATTATTTTAATTCATTAACAAAATTTAAGCTGACTGCAATCTGAACGAGAACATCTGCCTATTTCTTCTTCCTTTTAACCATAGAGCCCTCACAGGCCTAAAAAGACCAGCTTATTGCTGCCACAGGGGCAGTGCAACACAGAATAATACCCTTCTATCCAAATTTCTGCTATTTCTCTGTTACTTAGTCTAGTCCCCACATCAGAACCTTACTACCTAGGAGCAATGAAGTGGAAGTGCAGGACTGAGTCATTCCTTAAAGGGTACATCGTATTTTTATTTTCAATCCTTAATCAATTAGAAATCTTATTTTCTTAATGACTGTATATTCTCTCTTTTCCTGAATAACAAACTAGACACAGGAAAATTGTGAAAATCATCCTCAAACTGGCTTTCAAGAGACTTCTGACAGTCACTTCAGTTGCTAAGAACTGAAAGTATTACTTTGCATGCACCTCATCTTTCCTTGTCTCCCTCTTTTTTTTTTTTTTTTTTTTTTTTTTTAAAAAAACCTCTGTCACTTTCTAATCCTGCTTCTTGTGGGAATTTGGAGCCCTATGACATGGCTCCTTGCAACTCAATTGTATGCCACAGGCCAAAAAGCTTGCGACACTGGGATGCTGCTTAAATCTGCAGCATGTCTGAATATATATTCTGACCAGCTTTTCTTCGAGTATGCAACAGAATGGCCAAACTGTAGACGAGTCACAGTGCCTTAACTTATAGGTTCATAGGTTAATTGAAATAAATTCCACAAACCGGGATTTTGCATCATTCTTAACACAGAACTACACCTTTTTCTCCAATGATTCGAAGCTCCTCACTGATCACTTCCTCCTTTCAATTGAAGTCTAAACAACATCATCTAACAAGAAATGAATTGAAATACTTGTCTCTGAAAGACACATTGGCACTGCTTATGCTAGACCCTTTAAAAAATCTGAATTATTTAGCTCACTACTTTTGCCTTCCCTACTTTTTAAAACATACCAGAAGCACTAAAAGGAGACAAAAGACAATACTTACTTGTAACCGCTACATGTCGGTTTGATTTTCCTTCATCTATAGTATCCATAACTTCTTCTGGACTACATACGAAACGTTCTGTGCAACCCTTCAAAAAAAAAAAAAAAAGGCAAAACATCACCACACCAACAAGCCAGAAGTAAGTGGCTTACACTAGAGGAGTGCAAGAAGAAAACATATCAGATTGATGCTCACCTTTACATAGGGAACTCTATTTTTGTCCTCATGAACAGAAAGATTGGTCTTTGAAACTGGAAGAGAAAAAGTTGTAAAGCTAAGGTGTATATGATTTCTTTGCAAAATGAATGAGCTGTGTACGACATGTCTCAGTCACAGATGTTATTTCTCAGCACCACTTTATAAAAACTTAATATACATGAAACAGCACTACTGCAGCTTTAGTAATATTACATAGATTAGCTCCACTCTTTTTCTTTCCCATTTTTATGTACCCTTATCATGTATAGGTTATTAGCATATTGCATATTTATCTTAGTATCATGACAAGGTTTGTTTGGGGTTTTTTTAATATCTCTCTCCAGAACAATTTATTTTCTATGTTCAATATAAATAAAAGGCTTACCATCCAAAAGGTCCCTTATTTTATCCAAGTATATTTCAAAATATGACACCTAGATGTGGGAAGGGGAATAAAGATACAGCATCAGAAAGAAAAAATGCTTTGCTTTTTAACCAGAAAGATCCAGCATGATTATTACAACCTCCCACATAATATCACAACTAGCTCAAGTCATTACGGCTGAACTAAAATACACCTTTAAGAAGAAACTATTTTGATCAAAAGCTTCAAACGCTATCAGCACTGCCATAGGTTATCAGGATAGCTACCATTAATGTTTAATGGAAACAAGATTAAAGTGTTAACATAATTCTTCTTTAAGAAGAGTCAGTTACTTCAGAAATAACTCACATTTAGATTTTCCAAGCTACAGGCATTTGAAACAGATACAGAACATCCATTTAACCATAGACTACTTCCAGTTTTAGTAAAGATTAAATAAGTAACAATAAAGAAAAGTTTACCTTAATATGAAACTCAAGATTCTCATCCATAGAGTAAATATAATTAAAAATATCTTGCACTATTCTTGGAATAATACCCATTCCATCCGGGTCATGAAGCTTCCCCTTATTACAAAAAGATACAATAAAATTGAAACATTCATACTGAATCCAACATCATAAACAGTATCCAAAGGCAAAACAAACAGTTAACAGAGAAATTAGTTTTAAAATGCTGACTGGTACGATGCATTTATTTTACCTACAAAGTAAAGTCTTGACCATTCATTTAGCCCCAGCATTTGCCAGGAATGAAAAGAACAGCCTTAGAAACTACTAAAAGTGAAAAAGTACTATTAATGTTATTCTTGTGTTCCTCATTCTGCTACTGAGGGCTGAAAAAAATACCAAAAATTGCCATTCTCAATCCTAAAAAAACATTTTGGGTATCAAAATGTTGCAATGGAAAGGCAAAGTAAGTTAAAATTGCAAGATGAAAACAAGCAGACATCCTATGTCTAGAAAGATAAGATTATTGTGATGAAAAGAGATGACAGTGACATCAAAAGGAAAATTATTTTAAGATTTCTTACTTCCATAGTGTGTGTCTTTCCAGATGATGTTTGCCCATAAGCAAATATTGTACCATTGTATCCCTCAAGTACATCTTTTTTTTTTATTTTCATTAGGGTTCATTTCCTCCTTCTAAAAGGAAAGTCAAACGAAATATAATGCAAGCAGGCAGTTCCTAAAATGTTCAGCAAGTTAAATCATTCAATGTTTGGGAAGTCTGTGCTACAGTTGGGGGAGGGAGGGTGTTCCTCCGTACCTCTTTTAATGCATTAAGTCATCATTGACTGCGTTTTAGAAATTTTCTGTATTAGAAGCATCTGTTCCTTCAACCAGAAAAATCAGGACTTCAGAGTCAGCAACAAAAAGGAAAGCACTACAACTGCCAGGCTGAACAGATAGTCTTTGATAACTCAGAAGAAATCATACATAAGAACGCTATAATACTGTCTGCCTTCAGCCCAGTTTATTTGTCCAATTGCAAAGAGAATTGGCTATGCTGTTAAGTTTCAAGTATCTTACTCTTTGGCCATAAGCTTGTATTTCAAATTATGAATGAACAACCCTAAAGTTTCAGATTCAGGGGGTGAGGGGCTGGCGGGTTGGTTTGTTTACAAGTCAGTTACTGTAGAATCACATCCTGCAAGCAAACTTTTATTTTCCAAAAACAAGCACAAGAAACTCCAAATGGGGAAGTCTTTGCCACCCCATCACATCCGTAATCCATTTGTAACACCACTAGAGCTCCTTTGCCACCTGATGCAGCACAGCCTAGAAATGCCGCACAGAAACAGAGATCAGATTTTTAGATGGAGGAAAGGGGCAGCATTATAATTCTTAGTTAACTCCAGTTTTTAAAGGGGCAAACTTCTCATCTAATCCTGATTACTATTTAACTCATTAAAGGGTTAAGTACTTGCAGCAGCATGGATTTTCCACAGCAATTCACTTTTCTAATGACCAAGAAACCCCTACATTTACCCAATCTTCTCTTGTGACTAACAGTTGATATTTCAGGGGTTTCTGACAAGGCTTTATTAAAGTTGTGTCAATTAGAACTTAATACTGATCTTCAAGAAATTAATCAATTTTATCTTCAGGAAACTAGCTAATTGCTTACTACAACAGCTTACTGTGGTATAACGTTCTTTGTGATAAGACTTGATTTTCTGAAGTTACTAGGCCAATTCTGACAGCTCTTATATTCCTCCAAACAAACGAATGTAGGATGTTTTAACCAATAAATTTAGGGGGAAAAACGAAAACCTATTCATAAGAGTTCTTCCAATTAATTTCTGACAAATTGTTTTAAACAATCTTTTGCAGAGAACTGCAAAAAGAACCAAAACATGACAGGTAAATGTTATCAAATGTTGCAATCGACTGAAACAGCAGGTTAAGCATTGACATAGTTTATCAGCTCAACTACAGGATGATTTTGTACTGCTATTATCCATGTTGGCTCTTGTTAAGAGTTCCACCTTACCTTTGACAATCTTTTTAGCACAATCATTGTACACTTGTTCCTGTGATGTGTTTGACTGGAATACACGGTCAAATATATATGGCTTGGACTGGGGGGAAAAAAAAAAAAAAGAGACACAGAAGACGTATTAAAAAACAGATGCTGGAAGCAGAAGTGGAAGGTGTTTGCTCATACAGTTTAGAAGTAGCTTATGCTGCCTCAGCCCAATCTTTTGTTTTATTTTAAGTACCTGAAGACTGTAGCGAGGAAATCGGCTTATACAGTGTTGCCCAAATCTTCACATGCTTGCCTACAAGTAAGGCCTTGAATTAAATATATTTGGTTTCAAAGTGCAATCGAAATAGTTCTCTAAAACTACTCTGGCACATGAACTCAATTTACTTGATTTACAAGGTAAGTCAATGCCTGCTCTGTACATCTGAGAACCCCTTATTCTCTTCTATTCTGGTAGCAGGTTTACTCTGGTAAACTCAAACTATTAAAAACAGCTTATACCACATCACACAGACCATCTGTCTTGGTAATATTTGTTAAAAACCTCAAATCAAAAAGAAACATTCAGATCACCTACAGTGAGCACAAGAACTATTTCCCCATACATGAATGACATCCTTAAAATAAAGCTCCATTAGCTGAAGGAAAAGGCCACTTCGAGAAAGGGAACCTTTCACAGAAGACTCATTTTTGGAAGACACTATAAGAGGAAGCTCTGATATAGCTTTTTGAAAGGAATGTTGGATTTTGTTTTGAAGAGATTTTCACAATGCAGTTCTAAGCAGCTGACAATCCATTAGGATATGAACTATTATGCTCATCTTATGAAGTTCAAATTTTTGTAGCATTTTCAGAGCTTGATTTAGTAGGTAGCCAAGCAGATAGGCAAAGTTTACAAGGGACCTAGGTCAGTTACCATTGCTAAATTCACTGCAATTGTAAAGTGCTCCATTTTGCCTAAATTTAATTCATTATCATCCTCCCCCAAGGATAGTCTGGAACTGCCTCCCATCTTTTATCCACCCACCACATTCCCCTCCCCAGCCTGACCTTCCATTTTTCTTTTAATAATGTCTAGCATAACACCAGCAAGCTTTTTAGATTGAACACAGATCTATTTGCTGAGAGGGCTTGAATTCAGGTGGATGACTTCCCTCTTGGAAGCATCCACTGTGTAAATATGCTCAAGAAGCCACAAGACTCAGCAGGCAGAAACTATCCCTAAGGTGCTGAAGTTTGTCAGAATGCTTGTTTCACAGCTGGGAAATCACAAGCCTTCTTGATTACTCATTTTAGCTTCAAATACACCTCAAATTCCTATGTTCCACAGGTAGAACTGAGGCCATTACATACACCAGAAGACGAACAAGTAACAAGTTCAAGTAACCCTGAGGTAAGAAAATGAAGATTGAGAACACATTACATAAAAAAAGGTAAGGCACCATAGAAAAGGTAACACTAGCTATACATTTTCTTTCTCACTAGCAACTGTAGTTTCAAAAAGCCTCCAACTTCACAAATATGAATCAGCTGCACTACACACTGCAAGTCATCTACGTCACAAAACATTAATCAGATATGTTTCATACTCAAGTGCATATTTACATGCACTGAAATAATATGATTTTGGAGGATCATATTCACCATTACACATCAGAAAAATAGAGTGAGAAAAGCGATTGTGTCCAATGTCACTGCAAACAATCTGTACAGCATTAGCAATTTGAGTGTTTGTACTTATAAGATTTAAACTCTTCTCCAAATTATTGCTCTAGAAAAATAAATAGATTACAATTATTCCAATTAAATTGATTTTAGAAGATTTAGGGAAAGTTCCTGGATATGAACTTCTGACAGTCTATGCAGCAACTGTTAACAATACTTGTTATTTCTCATAGACCCCAACATATCTGATCTTTATTGTTCCCAAGACAGCATGACAACTATGAGAACATAAAAGTACGTTAAAATGCAAACATTATTTTGATAATGTGTTTGAATGTATACACATAAATTGTGTATTTATAAATTACTACAGAATATTTCTGATGCTAAATAGCAGACCTTTTTATTTACTTCAAAGAAATCCAACTTTAAAAAAAAAAGATTAAAAAATACTAGGCCTAGTTTCTGGTACAGGAAGGTATCTTGTTTAGAAAAGACTGTAGGCACAACCTGCACTAGTCTGCAGTCATCCTGCAATCTGCAGGTATTTGCAGCAGGTTCTGAAAAAGCTTTCCTTCTCTAAGCTTTTAAAAAGCATTTAGAGGGTTTTTTTGGGGGCTTGTTTGGTGTTTGGTTTTGTTTTTTTTGTTTTGTTTTTACTTTGTTTTGGTGTTTGTTTTTTTTTTAATTCTTCCGCTAAGCAAAGGTTGACTGAATTGAACTATTCTTTATCTGTGTTAAAGGAAAATTGTTTACTAATTTAAATAGTACTCATTTAAGAGTAATCCATAGACACAATACTTTTAGACTATCTACTCTCCAACTGTCATTTAAATGCCTTCGTAAGAGAACACAGCCAACTTAGTCTCTCATATAATTAGTCTCTTTTGTTCTACAAAATTTTAATACAAAGAACAGCATGTATGATGAATGCCATGGACCAGTAAGAACTGAAAAACCAAGCTGCAAGGACTTCACTCACGCAGTAATGCCTTTAATTGATCTTGTTTATTTATACAGTGAAAGCTGCTAGGCACATAACAAATTCCAATTTCCCTCAAGTTAACAACTGCTACCAACATACCCACAAAATTTAATAATTCTGGCCAAAAGAATCCTCACAAGGGGTCCTGTTTATACCACTTGTCACTTCCCTATCCCTTGCAGGTAGAAAGTGGAAAATTTACATGTCCACAGTACTCTACATTCCTAGACGAAGCCACAATACAACTTCAAAGCACTCAAAAATTCAATTACATATTTCCCTCCTCTGCCAGGTCACAGTACATTTATGATACCTATGAAAACCCAACAACAGAGGCATGTCCCTGCGCCATCATCACTGCATTAGTATCTAACCAAGTAGGTTTAGCCAAGCAGGTTACAGGATAATTGTGTTTTAAGAATACAAGTTAGTCTCACTCAGTATGGTTTCACATCTTTTGACATCTGCAATGCTGTCTTATCATTTCTCTTTACAGTCTACTTCCTGCTGTAAACAAAGCGAAAACAGTATTACAGATTACCCTGCCCTAGAAAGGCTCCTCATTACCTTTAAGAGATTAATCAAGAAAGATTAAAGTGTCAGATATTTTTTCTATACCAGATGCCTTTTCTTCCCCAAGTAGTAAACAATCAGATATTACGACAAACTGAAAACACAAACGGTCCAAGCAACATTACAACATGGTGTCCATGATAGCGGTAGTTGCAGTGTCACTACTGTGATACGATGCTGCTTTGACATACTCCAATTTTCAGTAAGTGTTGCTCAAATTCTAATAAAAATTTAACACATACAACCTATAACCAACATATAAAATATGAAGCAAAAAAGCACAGCTTCTGATTTCGTCTCTCCAAATAGACAGAATGAAACATTTACATTCACTCCTTGCCTAGCATTTGTTCTGTCAGTAATCAACTACAAGACAACCTCAACTCCCATAGTTGCTTGTACTGATGGGATGTGGTCCCACAGCAAAAGCTTTGCAAGCACTCTCACAGCCCTCAAAAAAGCGCATCCACCAACACGATTTAGCAGTAGTTTAATTGAATCTTAAAAAAGGGTTTATGTTCAAGTACACAGTTCCGCAGTTAACTTGAAGACTAGTTACCTGTTATCCTTATATAAAAGGATGCTCAACCCATATACAAGATTTGGCGCATGCATGAGTTTCTTCAGAAAAGTTAGTTTTTGTCAGTACTTTCAATGAGGACTACACAAAAATCTGCAATTAGACTGAAATCGTACCTTGAAGTCCAAGAAATATTAAGGTTATTGCCATAGAAACAATGTTTTTAAAACTTTTTACCATTTTAACTTTCCGTAAACTAGCAGAATTGGTTATTCTCAAGATCACTCAACTTCACCTTATTTTTTATGCATTAGTATCTGAAGCAAAGTCAGTAGTGAAAATTTACTTGAAAAATCAGTAGCATATTTTTCTACCACAACATACCCAGATGCTCTTTACTGTTTTTTTTGCTAGAATGGACAGTTAAAACGATGTTATACCTGCCCATGGTTAGTTTATTCTTGGTAAGAAGTTGAACTAGTAAGTAATGGGCTTACCTTCCCTTTAAGTTCTGTATCTTTATTAGAGAACATTCTTCCCATCAGCACAAAATATGTTAAAAGAAAAATCCCACACTAACTAATTTCTGGAAAGCATGATGTCAAACACCTGACTCAGTTCTTCCTATTACTAAGCTAAGGTATTGCTGCTTTGACACACCTAACAGAGTTCAACATTGCAAAAGGCACTGTCCCAAATTAGTATTTTATTTTTAGGATAAGGAAAAAGGATTTTTTTTTCTTGTCCTAGCTCTATGCATACAAAACTGCAGCCAATACAGAACAGTTAGTGGATCCCAGTTCTTTCTGCCCCATTTTCCTTATTTCTGCACAAATACTGCAATTCAAGTATCAACTTTTACTGTAGTTATTTACTGACACAGGACCAAAATATGTAATTTTATTTTTAAAAATTGTGACTAGAAACTCAATTTCCAGCATCAAAACACAGAGGAATTTTGGCACAAGCTCTGTTTTAGTAAAAAGTTTCTTCTAAAGAGCAAGTGCTGCTGGTGTAAAAATGATGATTGACTTTCAGAACAAAAAACAAATCTGAGATGACTGAGGTGTTTCTAAGTAAGTGGTACAGCAGTCAGGGAGTACAGCTCTCCCTTTACACATTACTGTAATCAAGAATATTTGCTTTCTGTTAAATCTTCATACCAGTATCATCTGAAAAATGTCTCTATTATCCACTGTTTCATGGAATGAAGTAAAAAAAGTTAATAATTTAGAGAGTAACACTGAAAGAATACTATTGTTTCAGCTACAGATTGCAATTTCCGATTCATATTTAAAGTTGCACTGTAGTCATGAAGTATTTTTATTTGTGTTTCTAATTAAACAGCACTTTCCTTCATACTAGCAACTAATACAAAAAGGAGTTGTTTTATGAATGCACCTTGCTGCTTGCATTTATATAGTCCAGCACAGCCTTTCTTCCAGCAATGCACATGATTTACATTTTTCTTTTGAATACTGTGCTACCAAAAGCTGCAGTGAACTTCTTTAACCTGATTCTAACATAAGTCTAGCCTTGCTCTCATTTACTATCCAATACTAGTTTAAAAGGTAATGAAAAAGAAAGGTAGATGTCTCAAGCTCTTTCCAGGATCATATGGGTTACATCTTACATACAAAGCAAATGTACTCTAAACAAGTATAAAAATACAGGCAGGCAGCCATGATTCTTTCTTAAAAGACACAGAAATAAGGAATATACTATGATCATTACTAGAAACATTTGGACAACAGAGGGATACTGCCCATTTGTGTGAATGCCTATAACACCTTGCCGCTTCAGTCATTTGATAGTACTGTTTTCAGTTTAGGCTTCAGTCCAAAATCATCAAGTGTCACCGTATTCAGTAATCTATCTTATCTTTTGGACAGTTTTAAGACGAACAAGACTAGGTATAGGAATGTTTTTAAACAAAGATAGATATGCTAAGCAGAACTATAAAGCTACTTAGTTACAAGCAGTTTTACATTTGAAAAAAATAAAGGAGATAATCATAAATATTATAAGCTTGCTATTCCTTCCAGTTTCATCTTACTCCAAAGCCTGAAAGCCATGAGCAAATTGCTATCAATTTTGGTATACAGGTACATTTACGATGTTTAACATAAGTGCCATTATACTCATAACAAGTCACCCTATTATCTGTTTTAACAAACCCCTTATATTTAATTAACAGGAAGAGCCATTAGAAAAAAAAATTAATAAAATATTAAAATGGAAATAAGTCACCTTTAATTAATAATTTTAAAGCTCTTTACTAGTTAAAAAAAGTTGTCCCGTTGAAGGATAATGCTTTCTTAAAGTCTGCTCTTTAAAACAGACCCACACCGTATGTCCCCTCAAATTGCTGTTACACACTAGCTGTAATTAAAACAAGTATTTTATCTAACACTAATCAAAGCAACTCACTTGTCCAGCAAGATAACCATGCCAGTAATTACATAGGAGCTAGGAAAAGAAGGGAGGATAGATAGCTCAGAGGTGACAGGGGAGTCAAGGAAGGAGGAGGATTTGGCTATAGTCACTGATTTCCCTCCCCACCCTCCTCCACAGAGGAGTCAAATCTGCAGTCTGGTATAAGCTCTGCTCCCACCGTCTCCTAGTTTCCACCTATCTACCATTACACGCAACTCCCAAGTATTATTAAAGAAGCCTTCATGGTTTCAGTACAGACCCAGGCGCAAGTTCTTCAGGCAACTGAGGAAAGCAGCTATATAAAAAAAAAAGTGGCTCAATTACTGTTCAACAGGCAGCCAATATGATGTGTAGCAATAAAGACAGAAAAACAGCTGAAAGTAACCAAACATACAGCTTATTAAGGAATGTTTCTAGAAACTGTTTCATGGAGAAGGACTGTTTCTGTTAGTATCCTCCCTTGGGCAATTCTACAATACACAGAAGAGGTGGCTGGCTACAGCCTCAGGTTGGAAGGTCTGTAACTTTGTAAAAATGCAGTCAGATTATTAAAAAAAATAAATCAAAAAAAGCCAAAGTTAAAGTAATTGTCTCAACAGTTTTAGAGAATCAAGTCATAACTTTGAGAATATCGATCTTGTCATATACCGACCATTATAGAAACAAAATCACAGAGTATCAATCCTTTATTAAGATTCTGTGAAACAGAACACAAATACTGTCACTGCTACCCAATCTAATAATTTCCGGGGGCATTTTTCCCAAAGTCAGACACAGCAAGTCCTGTACCCAGGACCACTGATGGATTTTTTGTTGTCACTTTTACCAATGTAGAAGACATCAAAGTACAGTTGTAACACTAACTATTAACCCCCACCAGAAAGCCCCACATGATCCCTCAGGAGCATACCATCAGACTGTTCTACTCAGATATAGTAACACCTCAGTCCAACTTACATTTTAGGTATTTTTAAAGCGTACTTAAAGAGTATTTAAACAGTGTAAGTTTTCTTTTAGACTAGAACTACTGAAAGAGGTGGAAAATTTATTTTCAAAAAGTCAGAAAACATCAAGGTTGGTAAACTTAATCATGGATTTTAAACAGAATATGTAGCGTCACAATGAATGGGTATTCACTGATGGAAGTGAGATCATTTGTTCTAGTTAAATTTTCCATTTTCCAGGTTCTGTTCATTACTCTGAGGAGTTTACCTGTACAACCTCAGGAAGAAGAGATGTACTCCAAGATACTAACTTACCAGCTGAAATAAGCCCATACTACTTCATCTCACAAGCATGCTATCGTTCTTGTAGATCCAGACTCATGGAATTCTATATTTTAGTGACAAATTCAGTTGAATATTAACAGACTAGAGCACTAGTATTTAGTAAGTCATACTAAAAAAAAAAGTATTTTATTAAATCGCCTCCTTCAACTTCACATACTGTGCAAAAAAGCTATTATTGGTAGCCTCAAGAAATAGAATATAAAAAACAAAATTTGAAGACAGATAACTGACATCTAAGTTACTTTCAGCAAAGCAGAACTAGCACAGTGTCTAGAGAGACAAGTATTTATATGAAAACACAAATTAAAAGCTAGCAAAAATAAAAAAAAACTTCGGGAATAAAGTGCATTTGTACAATACCAACCAAACCAAGCAATAAACTACTGTACTTTATGATTTTATATCCCAGTTCCATTTTGTAGCTAAATGAGACACATTGAACAAAAAGGAAAGTATTATCTTTTCCCCTGTAACATCCAGATTGTTTTATAACAGCCCTCATATTTTGCAAGGTGACTACACTTAAAATACATTTACAAACATGTGATAAACCAAATGGTCTGTTTATTCTGATTTAAAAAAAGTTATTAGCCGATTTACAGATCACAAGCACCAATGAACTGGAGTCTGCACTGGTGCCCTGCATTTTTTTCCCAAAAACTCTCTGTAGACAATTACTTCGATGGTAGCTCTCATACATGCATTTTCCCCACGTATTTAGCGGTCAAACTCATCACGGCCGCCAAAACTAGGGACAGCCTAGCCGGGGGACACACTGCAGGACTCGCCTGTTGCTCTCCACCTCGTAATTCATGGGTTTTCTGCGGGCATACTGAAGTGTGCCCCGCGCCTGGGGCTCACGCTACGCCTCAAGTCGCAAGCCTCTCGCTAGAGCCTTTGT
>NW_009605760.1:16559-27760 GCF_000690535.1 Cariama cristata | reverse complement strand
CAGGCCTTCAGGGAAGGGGTCAGTCCTGTGTATAGGCACCTCTGTGTTAACACTATGTATGGTTGTTAATTGTTTAGTAAGCATATAGGGCTGTACACCATGGCTCATGCACTGTTTGTTGTTGCTCATGCACTGCTGTTTGTTAATGCTGATCGCTTTTTCATAGCTTAAGAAATACAGGGAGTGTATGCCATAAGAAACCCTTTTATTTCTCATTCCTCTCACGTCCCGTCTTCTGGGTCTGGTGACGCAGGGACTGCCTAACAGAGCGGATGCTGTGCGGGGTAAGCAGTATTATACAGTTTTGTAATAGATTTGTCTACCTCAGCGCGTGCCTCTAGCGCAACGACGATGAGCCGTGGTTTGCTGCGCGGCATCCTCCGGCGAGCCCCCGGAGAGGGTGGCCCTGACTGCGCTGCTTTTCTCCGGCAGATTTGTCCATTTGCAGGGTGGTGACCGGTGGCACGTTCTGTGCTCGCCAGCATCCTCGTATATCGTGTCGTCTTGTGCCCTTCGCGTGCTGGCTTTGTAACTCTTTATTTTTTGAGATCAAGAATTTGTGAATCAAAAGATGGGGGAGTGGAGCCATGTGGAGGCTGAGTCAGATTGTGAAAAAGGAAAGCCAAGCAAGAGTGTGCAATTGCATATCACATTTACAAACACGGTTTCATTCATCTCCATATGTTGCTCCTGTTACTACTAATAAAGCTCTGGTTTCTCAGACTGGTGCTACCCTGGGAACACTGTTTGATCTTCCTGGGGCTTTTACTCTATAGCCTCCACAGTATTTGCGTTACAGTGTGTTATTTTCCTGATTATGTTTTTATTACATTGAACACATGTTAGTAACAGAAAGAATTTGATAATATTAATGTACTTCCCACACCCTCTTCTCTTGTCCCTATTACTCGATGTGCACAGGAGTGACAGATGATTATTTACCAGCAGCAATATTTTCCCTCTATACTGGTAAGAATTCCTAATTATAGAAACAAAAAAAGCTTTTTCCCTGAGTGTGCATCCCTGTTTGCTTCCTTTTTGTTTCCTCATCCTGCTGAGGATACCCAACTCCATCGTGGTAATTTTGGAGCTGCAGGAAATCTAGCTTTGTCTACTGAAATATTTCTGTGGAAGCCTCTGTAGGCAAAGGGAGCGAGAGAGCAAGGTCTGCTTTAGGCGTAATGGTGTCTGGGTTTTTTTCCCAGCAGGGAGGTGTAACCCTGGAACGTACAGTAAATAATTTAGTCCAGCGTCGGGAGAGAAGAAGGAAGAATGATTGTATTGGAAAAAATAAGGGTTTTTTTTTAAGTTTCAGGGGTGAGATCTAAGTGGCAATTTTAATGACCTTCATGATTTCTATTTTAGACAAAAGGCAGCAACCTAGTACAAGGGTATTGTTTGTCTTCTCCTGGCCTCAGCCTTTGTTCTCCTTGGGTTTAGCCTGTCACTTCCCAGGGTTTGACTCTGTCCCTCGTTGGGGCAGCAGCACTTCTCACCCGTGACTCTCAGAAGTGCTGTTCTGGCAGGTGATTTTTTTTTCTCCAACGGCTTATGTCAGATCTTCTCAGCTGTGCGAGGTCTTTCTTCTTATGACCATCTGAGTCTCTCTTCTTTGTGTCTTATTTATGCTTCAGTATTTCTGTCTTACCAAACATTGTGCTGATTACTTTACCTTCCCCCTTCTCTCAGCTTTTGGTCCAGTCATGCCCTTTCTCTCATTTTTGTCCCCTTTCATCTTCTCCTTCCATCTTTTTTTTTTTTTTCCTCCCTTCTTTTTCTGTCCTGGTCTTTCTACCCTGTCTTTCTCTGCTCTCTCCTTTCTGACATCTCACTTCAGTCCACTGCCTTACTCTACTTTCCTCTTGACATTTTTTTCTCCACGCTGTTCCTTTGGTCATTGTTATCCTCCATCCTTTCTCCTGACTTACATTTACATATATATGTGCGTGTACATATGTCTCCACTCTAGATCTTCCATTCTGTAGCTGAAACAAAGAAATGACTCGTGCTGATAGTCTGATCCTAATGTATCCCTTTCACAGCACTTGAAATACACTGCTCCTGCCCATCCTCAAACACCTGTATTGGGTAGGCTGAAGAATGAAGTATGTGGGAAATGTTCCTAAATTCAGAAGTGGACTTGAGAAAGCTGCTCGCTCAGGCTGCACTGCCAACAGAGCGGTTGTTGTGCACCCACTGACAGTCCCTGAGGAGGACTGTAAGCACCCTGAATTCAAGGACCTGATGGCATTTTCTTCACATTTCTAAATTTCTGATTTTTGGTAATGAAAATTTCATAATTTTAGATAAGAGACACTGCCATCTATTAGAATTATCCCTTGAATCCTGGACTGATGCAAAATAAGACCCCACAAAACACTTTTTTTTCCCCAATTGTTTTGTTTTGTACATTTGTTAAGCCACTTTTGTGCAGCTGTTGGAAGAGAAATGCTTTTCTCCTCGTCAGAGCTAAGCTCTGCCTCTGAAAAGGGCTCTGTGTGGGGCGAGAGTGGGATCTCAGCTCATCAGCTTCCCTTTTTTCTGGAGCCAGAGGGAGAGGAGAGAACTGTGACCACAAGATCATAGGCATTGGGTGGGAGATGGAAGAATAGATGCATAACCCAAAAATGCTATGTTAACCTCAGGGGGTGGGGGTGGAGTTGTTTAATAATATTTCCTCTTGACTATCACTGACTGCAGACAGCATCATTGAGGATCAAGGGCAAATGTTAGATTTTGCTATTTCAATAAGACACTTAGTTTAAAAAAAATCTGATTTAATAATTAAACTATTGTTTTTTCTGTCTTTCAAAAAGCATACTACTAACTGGCTGGAATGAAAACAGTTCCATCCCACGGGTTCCACCTCTGCTTTCTGGCAGCTTACCTGACTCATAAAGAGAGTGGGGGATTTCATATGCCACCTACATCAGCTCAACATTTTCCTTTGTGGTGAGAGTTAATCACCGCCCTTGTCATATTATTTCACCGACCCTCTTGAAGATATGATCTGTCAGGGGGGATTGTTTATCTTTCAAACCATCCTTAAAGCTTCTTCTAGAATAGAGGTTTTTTCTGAATTTGGTGAAAATACAGAGGTGGTCCATTGCAATAAGGTTTTCTGTGTTATTTGTTAAAAACTAGCGTTTACCCCAGGATCAGGGAAGAGTTTCTGTTTGCCGAGGACTCACCTCTGACATGAGATGTGCCCCCTGGAGAGCTGAGGTGCAGCGGCCGAGGGCAGGGGACCATCCCCCAGGTAATCACTGCGGGAGATGTGCGCTGGGGAAGAGACTGGGGGGTTGTAAACATGATGATCAAGGATTTAAGAAGGCAAAGTTTTGTCAGCACAGTCAATGTTTATACTGGACCAACAGACAGAGTCAGGAAAAAAGAGCTTTTGGGCACATAAAAATCTCTCCTTATAACCTGCTTGTATAACCTGTGTGACCCAGTCTCTTGTGAGGAGAGAGATTGTATGTAGTAAACTGATACCTGTCAAGTAGAAAATACGGCAGAAAGGAGACAGGAAGATAGGAACGAGAACAAAACACAAAGGTGGCAATACGATAAATACAGCGTGCGCAGGAGGTGATGGAAGAAGGGGTAGGGGGAACGGAAAGCGCACCTCCAGGAAGGTCATTGGGAATTACAGGGAGGACGTGAGTTACCCTGGAAAGTGAGAGGAAGCTTGAGCAGAAAAGCGTGTGACGTTTTTGCAGAAGAAGTTCTTGAAATGAGGTACAGGGAGGGCAGAGAGAAAGGAACAGCTGAGACCGGTCTGGAGCTCAGCACTTAAAGAGAAATCTTAGTATGAAGGTGGGCCAGGGAAGGCATTTGATAAGGGTCTCCTCTTTTCTCTGTCACAACGGTAGGCAGAATCAAGGAATGGGAAGGAAAGGGGAAAGCCAAAAGAACTGAAGTGAACCATTGACAAATGTGGATGAAGGAAGGGTAGGGAAGCTGCTGCCGTGTCGACAGAAAGGGAGAAGTCCTCTTTGGGTCCTCGGTGGGACCTGGAAAATGACTGAGTAACAAGTGGGGTGCTACAAGGCAGGAGGCAGGGAGCATTCCATCAGGAACAAGCTGTCTGACCGTACCCAATACAAATACAGGCTATTTCCATTCTTGATGCGTATAAGCCTTAAAATGCATTGCAGATACAACATCCATGGAGACATGGATGCCGCAGCTGTCTTGCCCTTCCTGTCACACCTTCCACTTTCTCCCATGCCAGAATTAATCCCATATTCTCTCCTCTCCTGCACTGTGGGTCCTCAGCCCAGCTCCAGTTATCCTTCTGATCGATTGTGCCTGCCTGGTAGTTGGGGCACAACTCAAGATAAGGACTGGGGAGTCACCCACAAAGATGTGCTTCTTGAAGCAGAGAGGCTAACGAGCTCTGTGGAGGGTGCGTGCTGAGAGAGGTTGCAGCTGAGAGGAAGAAGAGCAAAGAGTGAGAACTTCATCTGGGGAAGAAACAGGTCGGGAGAGCGTAGCAGTGGGGAAACTAAAGGTGTGGAAGCCTCAGGAGGAAAGTGGGTGTAGGAGGATGGAGCCACAGATGGTTAAAAATAGCAGTATGGTACAGATAATGTGGCACTTCACTGGCATTTTAAACCTGCTGCCTTTGAAAACCCTTCCGTGTTTTGAAAAGCAAGCCTTACATTTAACTGTTGTAGTTGCTGCTGACCAACCAGGACCGCTTGCATTTTGGGGCTCTCATTTTGTCCAGCAGCCCCCATTTTCTTCACTGCTGGTCTAGTGGTTGCAACCGAGTCCTCAGCAGAGAGCTCTATGTAAATATTGATGTATCCCTAATTGTGCTTTGATTTCTCTGGAGGGGAGATGGCCTTTTTTAGCTTGTATCAGTACAGTGACTAGCACACTAAGTCCATGTGATAATGATGCTATCACAAATTAGAGCTAAATTAATCACAATTCACAGGCAATTTGTACAACATGGAATATGAGCATGGGCTAACCTGGCCTGAAAGCCATTTTTTTCAGTGTTTCTGGAGAACTGCAAGCTTTTCAACCCCATGACTGTTCAAAATAATGTGTTAGTCTCTGAACAAATACCACGTGCTGGACAGGACCAAGTGGCAGCAAACCTGCCGGGGCTTTGAACCTCTTGGCACTTGTAACGGGTGTGAGAGAAAGAAGGAAGGAACAATGAAGAAAAGAATAAAAGAAAGAGAAGTGCAAAATGAAGAACCTCTGTGCATTTTGGTAATACTTCTTCAGTAGCACAACAACATAGAACAGAAAGATGTAGAGCAGTAACTTACTATTGCTGGAGCCATACCCTAGAAATCCTTCTTTTTTTTTTTTTTTAAAAATAAAATCAGGTTTTGTCTTTGAACTATGGAAGGTATGGGTTTCTTCATCTTTCTCCCCTCCTCTGTTGCCCTCATCCTCCCACTTCCAAGTAAGGATGTAATTGAGGTTCCTTCTCATCTCCAGCATAAATTTATCCATGAACATTTTAAAACAGTTTATTGTCAGTTCTTATGCCAGAGTTTACTTTTACCTTCAATAACTCTTCTGTCCTTAATGCTCACCCATATCTATTTCTGGGGAGTAGCCAGCTCCCCTCTTTGGTGGAGCTTTGCCGTGCTGTCCCAGCCGTGCTTTTCTCCTCTCCTTCCATCTAACAGGCTCTCCATTTTCCTGCTTCGTACAGAAGATGACCTCTAATGCTCAGAGGACTCTCTGCCTATGGTAATGTGATCTAGTGACTGCAGCAGAGAAAGGTGTCAGCAGTCCTGGATTGTATTCCCGGTCCAGTTATTGGGTGATGTGAGATCTGGGGAAGGACATTTATCTTTGTTTCTCCGCAGGCTCTGGCAATAGTCACGCATCTCCATTTTACAGTAAAGTTGCTATTACCATGCCAAATTAATTATTAATAGACACATTACAATATTTTCAGTATCCTGTAGCAGCGAAATCTGACCCTGTGCCACTTGCTGCCCTTAGCTTGTGGCATGACATGCAGTCCTTTTGGATGTACCTGTGTGGTACCCATGGCTCCTGCATTTACACTCCATGTTCCCAGGCATCCATGCTTTACAGCTGTGATAAAGCAGCTTTCACATATTTCTGCCTTTTTCATTAATTGCCTGCTTTCCACTAATTTTTTTTAATCATTTTCAGGACTTGCTGAAATGTGAGTAATGTAACTGGGAAACGATGATTGCAGTTAGAGTCTCTCATTTAGAAGAAATGTCGGTCATGATTGATTACAGCTGCACACGTCATGCCCTCGCCTGGCTCTTTCTCCCCACGTTGGGGAGAGTTGGTGATTCTGCCCAAGTCTATCATGCATACGTGGCATTAGACCCATAGACATCGCGTGAAGGTTGTTAAAAAGTTTTGCTGGGCTTATTTCACCTATGCCATTGAGGATCTGTGGTAATACTTATGTTGTGATGCACCCATCACATCGCTCTTAAAAGCCTTAATGACCTTGGGCCTTTAATGACCTTGGTCTGATCTTCAGTCTAATTTGGGAACATAGCTTTCCACTTCGGCATAGTTTTATATCCGTACGTATTATTCCCAGTCAACGTGGTATGCCCAGAGTAAACGTTTTGGGGTACGATTCCTGCTTTTGTTATTTTTTGCTACGCAAATTATCTGTAGCAATGGAAAAGGTCACAGAAACGTACTGAAACCTGGGGATGGGGTGTGTGGGAGGAAGAGGTGCCACACATGTCTGCCGTGGTTCCCACGTAACTCAGAAGCAGCTCTTGTCTCCTGGGGCTGCTGCTTCTCCTCCTCCCACCCTCTCTTCCCTTATGGCCTGCAGATGTTGGGCTGTAGCTTCTTTCATATTTTTGGCCATGGCTGAATTAGCACATTTTTAATGGATGCCTTTTTCAGCACCGATGAAAATAGTCTAGAATTTTAATAATTCTCTCTTACTCCATAAAATCCATAAAAATAGTTTGCTTAAATGCCATAGCAGTTCTTTAGGCTTATTACCATTACTAGTTTAGAGACCATGGCTCCATTGTAGAAGGAGTTATTTGGATATAGCAGACTCAGTGAGTTTATGGTCTTCTGCTTTTTCAGAGAAAATGAAATGATGAGGTCAAAGATCAAGTGATTTTAATTTTCAATATGGCACAGAGCAATTTATTTTGAACCTGCACTTTTTATTTTCAATGGTATAGGGCATCATGAAATAAGTAAAGCATCTTTCTGATGTGTAATGGGTCATTAGTATTACAGACCCTAGTCACCTATGATTTTTGTTCTCACACCCACCTCCAGTAGTCTATACTTTGCAAATCACCAAGAAGATGTGTAGAGCTTGTGATGCTGCTGAGTTGCTGAGCTGCTGTGGTGGCTTGCTTGCTTCTCCTGCCCGGCAGGATTGCTCCAGGTCAGCTGGAGATCATCTGCCTGTACGTGGTTAGCAGGCTCTGACCTCTCCCTGCCTTCAGAGCAACTTTACTGAGTTAGTCTAAGGACAGGAGCTAAACCCTGCACCAGGGCACGGAGCTGCTGCTGACAGGTTGAGCCCCAGTGGGTCCAGTCGAGTGGGAGGGGGATATGAAGAGAACAGAAGGCTGTTGCTTGAGGACAGGGTTCGTGGCAGAAGCAGGGAATCCTGATGACTGTGAAACTTGGAGAGGAAGCTTGTTCTGAAGTTTATGTTGTGTGTTAAGGTTTTGGCTTATTGATAAAGCCCCAAGAAGGGAGTGAGCCTGGTTGTGTTCTCTGTTGGACTGTGTTAGTACTGAGGGCTTTCCAAGGATGGCTGTGATCATACAGGTTTCTCTTAAACTCTGGGACTCTGTGGGAGAGCTGACTGTAGTGTAATTGTAGCAGACGGTGGTACTATATGTGCTCTGGTAAACATTTAACATTTAAATCAGGTATTGATCTATAGAAAATGATAATTTCTCCTTTTTGCATTTATTAGATCCTGTTGGTCAAGTGTGTGTATCGGAGATATTCCAAAGCAGGTAGATAATGAGTGCTCTTAAGAGCAGATGAAAGTCGTGCTAAAGCTTTTTTAAGTACTCATTTATTCACAGTAACAAAACCTTGATAAACCTGGATTCCAGTGGAAATCAATGTTTGCTGTTGGTGCTAAGCATCTCTAAACATCATATTTGTGTTTTCAGACCCAGGTTAAACCCCCATTTTCTTCAAGCACTCCTTTAATCAGAGTGAGGACAGCAGTATTTAGCCTCCTGACAGTCGCTCTTCTTGCAGCACTGTGTCTCTCTTTACTCTGCTTGACTCACGGATAAGATTTTATTTTCTTTAAAAATTCCATGTATCTTCTCTGCAGAGAGCTCTGATCTAGGGTCCTTCTCCTTACTTTGTACATGGGCATCTCTGATTGATACCCCCACAACCTGAGAAGTACTTGCAGCTTGGGCAGAAGTAGCACAAGAAATTACAGGTGTTGCTGGTGATTAAAAATATGTTTTATAAAATCGTAAGTGGAAATGCTAGAAAAGAAAAGAAGAGAAAAGAAAAGATTATGGTAGGGAGTATCCTGTACTGAACTCCCAGGCAATGTGTTAACACAGGCAATGATAAAGATCGGTCAGAGAGCTAGGACGTCTGTGTATCTCAGTGTTCTGTTGCGCTTGTATTTCTTCTAAAGAAATCTGAGGATCACTTTGAACACAGTATATCTGTGTCAGGAAGTGAGTTTGTAGCGTTACTTTCTGTGTTAAGGAGGAAGGGGGCATCTTCAGTTTTAACATATTTTCATGGTCCAATACTCAAGCATGACTTTCTTCACTAGAAGAATTGCATGTGTGTATCCAAGGTTAAAAGTTAGCCATTTAAATGATAACTTTATACAAGCAATCATGTAAAATGCAGCAGAGCATGTGGGATTGGGGATAGGGCCTTATTATTGATACTGGATTATCGGGGAGGAGATGTGGGATCCTAAAACTGATCTCTGCACTCTGCCACCATTGGAAGAAATCAGGCATTTCAGACTAGTTTACCTTATTCTAGGAAATTCTCCTCCTCTTTTCTTCAAAGCAATATTACCTCATCATCACATGCTAGACAACATACCAAGAGAAAAATTCTTTCCAGTCCAAAATATGACTATCAGTTTTTGCACATGAGGCAGCATCACCGATGTCTCATGGTGACTCATCATGCTTCTGATCTGCTTTACTACCTAACGCAGAGCTTGCTACCAAAAAATCATAAAATATCTGCTTGTTTTCTCAGCTATGACTATTTGATGGCACCTGTTGGATTAGCAAATTCTTGTTTAATAACTTCCAGGTAGATGGTCATACATTGTAAAAGGAGGGGATTTGCAGTTTGCAGAAATATGCTGTTCCAACAACAATCAGTTGTTGACATCTGGTAATTTGTAAACTGTATTTACCAGATCTGCTGTCTGTGCTCTTACAAGCATTTCAGAGCAGATGAAGCCATTAGAAAGCCTTTTCCATTCAGTGAAAACATTCCCTAATTTGTTGCCCTTCTTTGTGTTTCAGAGAGAGCAAAACAAAAAGCAGCAGCAGATTTCACTTTACATTTCTTGACATTTAGGATTTATTTTGTACAGCAAGAGAAACTAAGGAAAGGACAATAATTGGACAGAACTAAGAGGGCATTCCTATTTAAGGGGCAGAATAAACAGCAAGTGGCTCTCATTTACTCTAGCAAGGATTAAAATAGATCATCAGAAGATTAGCAAACATCAGAATATCAGATGTCCAAAAGATGAGAGCTTGAGTTTTTCCTATGAATGTTTAATTTTTCACCAAAACCTCATAACAACAAAGTGCTGATTCTAGAAATGTAACTTTTATGGTTCATTAGGAAATTACAGCAAGGGAGCAGCCCAGTGAGCATGGGGATGCCACAGAGCTCGTCACAGCAAGGACAGCTTTTAAGAGGAAAAAGAAGGAAAAAATCCAAGTGCTGTTTCCACCCCTGCCTGAGAAGTGGTCCAAAAGGCCAGCTAATGGTCCAGCCATGGTCACTCATGCACACCGCGGGCACCAGCTTGGCACTGGTCCTACAGACTCAGCAACAAGGCCAAAAATGAACAAAAATGCTGCGGGAGCTTCCCTGCCCATCTGTCTGTCTCAGTATATCAGGCCTGGGGAAAACAGAGACAGCGTCAGGCTGCACGTGGGATTTCTCAGCAGGGCTCCTCTCCCATCTCAGATCCGAGAGACTGCGGTAATTTGTATCTTTGAATATGTTTTCAGTTCATTTTCCTTTTAATGATGCTGAAGAAAGGGATGTCAACACAAAGGAAGATGTATCTGTCATTCCACACCGCTCTGGTTTTTAGCAGCAGGCAGGCTGCTGCTCGGAGCTGCCTAGAAGAAATACTGTGGTTGGCTTTGTTGTTGGTTTTCTGAGGAAGGAAAAAAATGCCAGCCCTGGTAACTGATTGACTCAGAGCATACAAAGCCACAAAATAAAAAATGTGCCCAAAGATTTTTCTCAAAAACCCCAAACCTTCCAAATGTCACCGTGATGCTTCAGAGTGCCTCCCCTTGCGTGGCCATAGCCAGTGTCCCAGGGACCTCAGAGTCTTGGACCTGGCGACGAGCACAATCTCCCCTCCTTAGAGGTCCTTATGGGAGTCTCTGCCTGCAGTGTCCCATGGGAAATGTCCATTGGGGGAACACAGCTCGTAAAGCGTGTTGTAGGCAAGAGGTACCCAGCTTCAGTCCCCAAGAGTCACAGAACGGCTGAGGATGGAGGTGCCTCTGGAGAACATCTAGTCCAGCCCACGTTCAGAGCAGGGGCGGCTGCTGTGGGCTGCTCAGAGCTATGTTCAGTTGGATTTTGAGTATCTCCAAGGATGGAGACCCTGAAACCTCTCTGAGCAACCTGTGCCAGTGCTTGGTCACCTTCACAGTAGACAAGTCAGTCTCAGAATCACAGAATGGTCAGGGTTGGAAGAGACCTCTGGAGATCACCTAGTCCAACCTCCCTGCCAAAAGCAAGTTCACCTACAGCAAGCTGCACAGGAACGTGTCCAGGCGGGTTTTGAATATCTCCAGAGAAGGAGACTCCACAACCTCTCTGGGCAGCCTGTGCCAGTGCTCTGCCCCTGTCAAAGTACCGAAGTTCTTCCTCATGTTCAAAAGGTTCGATGTCCTTGCTTCCCTCCACCCATTTCTTCATGATGGCAACATTTCCAGACACAAAAACTAATAATTATTAACTTCTTCAGA
>NW_009605760.1:0-16419 GCF_000690535.1 Cariama cristata | reverse complement strand
CGGCTGTGTCCCCTCCCAACTCCTTGTGCACCCCCAGCTCCTTGCTGGTGGAATGGGGTGAGAGGCAGAAAAGGTCTTGGCTCTGGGTAAGCCCTGCTCAGCAATGACTAAAACACCCCTCTGTTATCAACACTGTTTTCAGCACAAATCCAAAACACAGCCCCATACCAGCTACTGTGAAGAAAATTAAGTCTATCCCAGCCAAAACCAGCACATTTATTTAGCACCTGGCAAACGCAGTCAGGGTCTTTGTGCTAGGCACTGCCCAAACAAATGGGAAGGAACACAACCTGTCCCCAAAGAAGGTGGTTTTTAGCTGTTAAACAGAAGGCTGCAAAGAAATGGGTGGAGGGAAGCAGGGACGTCAAAGCTTTTGTGCTAATCTCTGAACTTTAGCATCATTGCTTCCCTCATCGCGGCCATACATGGGAGAAGAGCGAGATCCTGGCTGCGTTACCTGAGGACATTAGCTGGTCAAATGGATGGAGATGTCCTGTAGATGTGACCTTTTCTGGAGACATATGAAATCACTCACATACCTGTTGGGTGCTGTATTCATTTTTTTAAAAGCTGGTAGGAGTGCACTTAACAATTAATACATATTTTACAAAGACATGCTTTTTAAAAAGCCTAAGAAATAATAATTTACATTTTTCAATTGTGGTGTGTTTCAGTCAGGAAATTAGCTCAAGAGAAGAAGTAGCAAGTGCACAGTTATTTCTTCTCTTGAAAAAATGCCTTTCCATTGAAAAGACCTGTTTTCAAGTCTGCAAACAAGAGCAGTAGGGGATTTCTTTTCCTGATATTGCTTCCCAAGTAGAGGAAGAAAGGGAGAAAAATGGTGGTTTCACCAGAGGAAGAAAATGTGGTGTTTAAGGGAGTAGGTGTCAGAATTTTGAAGGGTGTCCGGGACTTTTGGGGCAGTCCAGCACTTGCCCTTCCAAATGACTCCACTGGGAAGAATACCAGGGAAACTTAAGAAGGGGGATGAGGTGCCAGAGTCAAGCACAGAGCACATGGAAATCATGTCTTTGGAGATTTTAAAGAAAAGGTAAAAATTAATCTAGGTACACCTGGATACCCCATCCTCAAAGCAAAACGTGAAACTATGGAGGCTCCTTCCAGCTGCACATTTCTGGCGTTTCTGTGACATTGTTTATTCATATGCTCAAACTGAGAATTTTGCCGTGCCAGGTCTCAGAGTCCACTTTGGTCAGAACCATCCCCTGTGTCTCTGGGCATGGTCTTTGTCCATGGGTTTCCACCTAGCTCACTTGGCCATGAAGCTTTGACAGGGGCTGAGTTCACCTGAAGAACTACTCTCGCAATGTGCCTATCTCCTTTCTCTTTCTATGAAACTGCTTTTCCTTTAGCTTCAAAGAGTCAGCAAAACATGTTACTTTATGTATAACCACATATATTACAACTACAAGTTTCCTGAAACTAGGAAAAGATACTAATGTTCATAAACCAAAGGCAACTAGAAGAAAGCATCAAAAGCTTTCAATAAATTAGTTTTTTTCTTTTCTTTTTCTTCCTATCCTCCATACCTGATGTTAGATTGCTAGTTATTCCAGGGATTTGAGAGGGATTTACGTGTATTTACCTCGTTTTGGTGGGGTTTTTTTAATATTTGTGTGCTTTAGTCATGAGCAGTTTGAGGTTCTGGTGCAGCGGGGAGTTGATGGTGTGCTTGCAGCCTGTTATATGAAGTTTTCCTGAACACTGGCCTTTTCCACATAGTTAGACAATATTTCATTTTGAAGTGGCAGAATACTTCTTTTTGCAAGATGAAGCAAAGGAAACTTGAACAGGTCTCTCAGGCCTCACAAAGGCAAAACTCCCATTAATGGCAGGGAAGAAATTGCTTTGCTTGAGCAGAAACTCAGTGCTAAGGACACGGGTACCAACTCTGGCTTCTAGCCAGGTGGGTGTTACAGAGGGCTGTGGTGGAGACACTGCCTCGTCGCTCCCTAGCATCCCGAGCAGTGCTAACCTGCCCTCGCAGCCGGGTGTACCCCCACCTGAAATGCTCAGCATTGCCTTTTGCCCAACACCTGCCAGACCATCAGCTGCCGAAGCCCAGCATCGGTGCCTCGTAGGGCAAAGCAGCCAGCAGTGGCCCCGGGGCTTGCTGCAGGCAGAAGGCACCTACTGAGCATTTGGAACTGCAGAGGTTTCTCACATGGTTTGGAAGCGGGAGCTGGTATCCATCAAGACGTGGGCATGTAAATCCAGCTTCAGCATGGAAGACCTCTGCTGCCACAGGGAACATCCAGGAACTTGTTATAGACCTTGTTGCAATGCAGCTGCTGTGTCTGGCTTTGATTGCAGATGTGGGTAACGGTGGAGAAACCAGGCCAGGATGGAGGGCAGCACCTCGTTCCTTCCCAAGGAGGAGAGGCAGGGCTGAGCATGCAGCCATTGCTTTGGCACAGGCACCGTTTAGGTCCCCCTCTGATGCTCTGTGTGTGGACCATATGTTACATCCCAGCTTTCTCTCTCCTGTTTACTTTTATCCATTTTCCTATGTGCCATCAGCCCTGAAGCTCTTTTTTTCTCTTCTGGTGTCTCTTGGCCAGCAGACTGTAATTCACCGGTCATCTTCAAAGAAGGCTCAGAGCAGTAAAAGCCCAAGCCCTGGGGTGATGCTGGAAGTGATCTTGGGGTGATCCTCCAGCAAAGCCTGGAGAAGCCTTGCAAGGGAGCACTCAAAGTGTCCTCTGAAACACAAAACCGTTTACCAGGTTATGACACAGTTATTCCCTTGACCCACGTAGTAAAGCACATGTAAATTTGCAGTGTAGAGGAGGCACCCAGTTTTTTGATGGGTTTACACACTGTCTTTTTGTTACTGCACTTTCGGGTGACAGCAGTCAGCTGCAGGTCAGGGCTCTGCAGGTTGTGGCCTGATGAAGAAAACCTTGGAGGGAGATCAGGCAACTTTGATGTGAACTGGCCAGCGGAGGCTTGCTCTCTTGAAAGCAGAAAGCACCAAATAGCAGGAAACAATTCCAGTCCATGTAGCTTCTCTCCATCAACACGTAGTCCAAAAGCACTTTGATTTTTTCCTCCTGTCCATATCCTTGTTTCTCTGTCAGGTGATTCCTGCCACATCCTCTGAGCTCGGCTAGCTAGCTTAAAACTATGATTTTTATATTCCACTGGAATACATGGTGTAAAACAATAACCACAGAAATGCAAGCACACTCAAAATAAACTTTTACCTACATGCAAAGACAAAAAAGTCTATTGGAGATGATTGTAATAACCATCTAAAATAATTTTGACTGGTCTCATATAAAGGTGGCTTCAGTGATAGGCACCACAGTCTCCAGCCCATTCCAGCAAGATTTAATTTAATCCCTGCTGCAGTTGTTAGTGTTTTCTTTGGAAGTGCAATGCTCTTCTCAGAAATATGTTCTCCCTCCAGCCATTGTTTACTAAGTAGATGCCAACTAGGCCTGGGTTCAGCGATGTGTACAAGGCTGGTGTTATGGGGATTTAAACAGAAAACAACAAAAAAACCTAAACAAACCAGAGCAGTTCTCGCTGGCAGTGCAGAAATACTTGCATGGGGTCATGGGCTGTTGGTCTTAGATTCAGAAATGTTGCTTGTCTCCAGCTCAGACTCTCTCATCTTTCAATAAAACTATACTGTAGAAGAACAAAAAAGAATTTGATCTTTTTGGTGTTCTTTCCAGGCAGCTTCAAGACCCAGAGGAAGAGTTCTCAGGATGCCAGAGCCAGCGAAGTCCACTTCTGCCCCCAAAAAGGGCTCCAAGAAAGCCGTGACGAAGACTCAGAAGAAGGGCGATAAGAAGCGGCACAAGAGCAGGAAAGAGAGCTACTCCATCTATGTCTACAAGGTGCTGAAGCAGGTCCACCCCGACACTGGCATCTCCTCCAAGGCCATGGGCATCATGAACTCCTTCGTCAATGACATCTTTGAGCGCATCGCTGGAGAAGCCTCCCGCCTGGCCCATTACAACAAGCGCTCCACCATCACCTCCCGGGAGATTCAGACAGCCGTGCGCCTGCTGCTCCCAGGAGAGCTGGCCAAGCACGCGGTCTCGGAGGGCACCAAGGCTGTCACCAAGTACACAAGCTCCAAGTAGCTGGACATCACCTCTCCAGTGGGACCATCGAGCACCGGACCCTCCATGCAAGCACAAGTAGGCAGCCACGGTCTGGATAAACGTCACAGCTATTATCCACAGCAATTTACAGCCTTGGGATGGGCATGAGAAGCTGCCTGGTGGAAGAAGAGACAGTGATCTGGATGTCGGCTGATTTTCATAGTCTGTTTGGGACATGCAATAGTTCCAGTGAGGCTGCTGGAGGAGGCCCGTGCTTTCACTTCCATCTCATCCGAAGGACTGACCGACTGTAGTATACCCGAACTCTCCTCTGTGCTTGGTAAACATGCATGTTTGGTGCCGGCAGGGAAAACTGGCATCGGCAACACAGAGGCGCTATCTCTGAAGTCTTCCTGTTTGGCTGCTTTCTCACAGTCATCTGAGACAGGCACCAAGGAGTCAGCACTGGTATCCTCTCCCTCGTAGCCCGGATCCATCCTGGGGTACAGCGGCACAGCCCACCCCGTGCTGACAGAAGTGGCATCGACAGCTACCAGCCATGGGCTGTGGAATAAAATCCATATTGATTGAACAGCTACCTGTGCTTGACATCCTGTTTTAAAGAGCAAGCCTGGCAGGCAGGGAGATGCCCGGGATGATACCAAGTGCTATTCCTTCTCGTTGCCCCCAATGGATGAGCCATCGAGCAGGCTGAGGGTGCCGGCGCTGGAGCTGCCCACTGCCTCCCACCTTGTGCCAAGGTGGACGGACAGACAGGGAGGGATGTTGGGGCTGGGTCACTACCTTCCCCGGCTGCTGCTTTCCCTGCTTTAGGACTTGCTTTGGTGTGCAAGACCTTGCTAATTCTGCTGCTTTTCAGAGACTATTCCTGCCTCGATGCTGCCTGGGCTCTCCCTTCCACCATAAGGGTGGGCGAGACAGGGTGGTGCCCGTGAGGGTCCCCTCTCCTGCAAGCACTGGGGTGGTGAAGGACAAACAGCACAGAGGTGTTGGGAAGGGGACTGAGGATTTGGGAAGGCATCTGGAGTGGGAGCAGAGGTGGTTAATGCACTCTGGGGGAGAGGCAGGCTCCCTGCAGAGATCACTGCGGGCAGCTCATCTGGCCCTGCCTTCCGTGCTTTATTCACTGGTTAGGAAGCAAAAGCAAAAATTGGAACTGTGTGGATATATAGGGACACTTGCCTGCATCCCAGTGACATTTTAAAGATTAAACAGTTTTAAACAACTTCAGATACTCCCCACGTCTTCTCAAAGTCCACAGTAAGATGAGCAATAATAAAATCCTGATAAAAGCCATAGAGATTAGTGGAGGAACGTCTTGGTTACAGTTTTGTCTTGCCCAAACTGCTGGATAGCAGAAGAGCATGTGTAGAACTGGTGTGAAGTTGAAGCTTCCTACTCAACACACAAAATTAGCCAACATTTAAAAAAAAAAAAAAAAAGTCTCTGGTAGGCAGTAGCACTCAGATAAAACAAAAATATTCATGCCTAAAACAACAACTGCTTTCTGCAGCTTTTTTCTGTAAATAAAAAGGGTAGCAAAGACACAGGATCCAGAGCTAAGTGCAGGTTCTCCCCAAACTCCAAGACCTTGCTTTTAACTGAAAGGTAAATTCATACCCCAAAATAGCAGCCTTGCAGTACATCTCTCACTTTCCCCTACGTTTATCTCTATCCTGTTTCTTACGCTTTGAGAGTGATGGGGACTCTTGACAAATATATGTTGCTTTTGGACCTGTAAGACTGCAGCTCCAGAAGATTCAGTTATTTCTTGTTTTTATAACAGTGTTGCAGTCATTTTCCAGATAAAGCTGGAAATTAGCTGCTAGAAGGGCTGAAAGTCCATCTGTCCTTCACAGCAGAGCTCAACCTACAGGAGAACCAAGTCACCATGTGCAGAGGTTTGCTCCTGCTCAGGACAGACAGGTTTTCGGTCAAGCATGGGGAAAACGAATAAAAACAAACATAGAGGACGGGTGCCTGTCCTGAGCAGGGCTGTGTGTCCTAGGAAGGGATGCCTGAGCTAAGGGGACTGAGGAGCCCTGCCTAGAGGAGCTGCGTGTCTGTGTGCCCTTCTGCCCTGGTGACAGGTAGCCCTGCGGAGGTAGCCCCGAGTCCTGGCCACCCCAGAGTCAAGCTTGGCATGGCCTCTGCATTCGTCCCATCATATCATTTCCTGATGGTTTACATCCCTGAGCATTTGTCCCATCATAGCATTTCCTGACGGTTTACATCCAGACCAAATTGTTTACAGGGAAAGAAAGAATGTGAACTAAATAATAAAAAACATTTGCTCTCAGAGTTCCAAGAGTTCCCTGGGACCAGCACCAGGGGAGCAATCTCTCATGCTTATTCTCCATGCATGGTATCTTGTGGGCTTATGTACACAGAGTTTTTTCTGACAGTAAGTGTTACATCAAGTATGATCTATGTTATATTGCTGCTATTTTATGACCTGTCTTACTGCTAATTACCTGTTTTCTGTTAAATGTATAAATAAAATGTAAATGCCAACCTGTTGAAAGTCAGATGAAACCCAGCTGTAAGGATGTCTTTGCTTCTACTGTATCACCGAGGCCCTCACAAGCCCTACATTTCTCTTTCTCCATCAAATTTCCCCCAGACCTGGGATGACAGCAGCCACCCTTCCAGCAGAGCTGGAGCCTGGCTGACCCTAGCAGAGGGTCAGTCAAAAACCAGAGCAGCCCCACAGTGAGGGGGTATCACAGGCTGCCCCTGTGAGTCTTGGTGGGGGGTCACTCACCCCAAACATGGGTGCAACATGAGCATGTGTGTGTTTTCAAGCCCTTCCAGTGAGCTTGTCCCAGGCAGAGCTCAGCCTGCAACCTGTCCCTGCCACACTCCTGCTTGGGGTGCGCTCTGCCTGGCACCCATCATTTAATCCCCAAGGGGCAACACTTTTGACTTGCACAGACTGAGCACTGTGAGATTCTGTGGTTGGAAAAGTGGTTTATGCACATCCAGAATTTCTGTTTATCTAGATTAACAATCGCTGCCACTAGAAACATCTTTCTGTGAACTATGAGAAGTTTATAGGCAACAAACATGGAATAAGATGTAGCATCTGACAACCTCAGGAAGAACAAGATCCTCCTGTTAAAGAATGATTGGTAAATACACTCGAAGTGAAATACCTCCCTGCTGGACACCAGCATCATAATGCACTCGCTGATGTGGGAAATGCATGTGCTGTGCTAGATGCTATGTGCTGGAGAAACAAGCTAAGACTTCAGATATGGCATATAACAGAAATCAGAGCTAAAAAGATTTAGAGTCTCTCTAAAGACAGACTTGTAAGTTTAACACAATTGGGGAAAAGCATTATTTGGAGAAAAAAACCCTTATAACTTACTGATCTGAAGTATTTCTTTCCAAAGAAATAAATTATGCTACTTCTAATACTGATTTCCATTTTGATACCCCTTTGCAGAGTAGCACCCACAATGCACTTTCATAACAGAGCTGACACCTGGGTCTCAGGAAGACCCAAACTAGATTACAAAAGAGAGAGCATCGCCTATGGTCATGCTTCTCCAGGATGTTGGGAGATAACTAATTTTTTTTTAGTTAGTTATTATTTATTTATTATTGACTGGTTATTCAAAGACCATTAGTTGCACTCAGGTGCCACATGGATAAAGCTCTCAGCGGAACCAGATAGAACAACTTGGGAGCATAAAAACAAACTGAGAGAACAAGGTTTAAAATAAGTAAAGAGGAGCAGCACTTCAATCAACAAGCAATCCACGTATTGAACCCTTTGCCGACGGATGTTGGAGATGCTAGAATTTGGTTCAAGGACAAATTAGTGGGAGAGAAATCCATTGAGAGTTGCTAGACACATATAAACTATGCTGAAAATGATTAGAGGCTGGGAGAATATGAAGAGGAGGTTACTGTATGTGTCTGCTCTATTCCTACAGTTTTTCTTGCTTATTCCGTCATGGCCACTGCTGGAAAGAGAATTTTAGGTTGGATGCACCAAAGGGATGATCCAGGTTGTCTGCATAAACTCATGCAATGTCTGCCTTGTACTATGCATGAACTCTGAAGTTTTCTTTGGCTTCTGAAGCTCAGAAGAAAGCATAAAAGAAAGCTTTTTATCTTCCTTTCCTACATGGCTCCTGCACTTGCATTGATGGTTATGTGGATTGTGTTAGCCTGGCTTACATCTTCCATGTAAGAGATGTTTTGTTTCTAAAATAGCTCGAGTTAATAAACACAGATGGTGTGAGAAAGAGAGAGGAATGGAGCTTCTGCTTTCTCATATAAAGGAAAGCTGTTCTTAAAAACGTTTCTCATTTTTCTCCCTTAAAGCAGTTGATTTAAAAAAAAAGTAAATACAGAATTTCCTGCCTTTTAATGTTCATAATGCTAATTCCCCCCACAAAAAATTCTCTTACAGAATTTCCTACAGAATTCATTCAGAAAAATTTTCTTACAGATTTAAGTGTCTTCTAAAGATAGAAGAAGATTGCAATAGTGATAGAAATGGAAAGATTGGTAAGAACGGGGAAGGAATGGCAATGGCTGGGTGTGGGGCACCAGAAGGGACCAAAGGCAGGATACGATAAGTGAATGCTGTAAGAGTGGCGAGCGCTGATGGGACCTCGCTGAGAAGCCCACCAGGATGCCAGCACACAGGGTGTGCAGCTGCTGGGGACATAGCCAGGGAACGAAGGGCAGGGCGTAAATCCTGGTAACTCCCGAAGGTGGAGCAGGATAGACAGCCTGGTTGCTGCCAGCAGCTGAAGGGTACAAAAGGCACATCCAGAGCCAGCACACGGTCACCAATAGAAGAGTAACCCAGGCAATTTGATGAGGACATGATGGCCCCATCCCTCATCCTCAAGTCATCGTAAAGATGGACACAGGCATCCTGGTGTGTGCATCCTGGTCAGACAGCTTGGATACACCCATCTCATGAGTACACGGGTATGAGAATATGAGCGTGACCGAGTCAAATCTACTGCTTTAAAATTCACCTGCCTGTAAGGTGATAGTCACTCTCCTACAGGGACTTGTATGAGTTTGCTACGTTGTGGCTGCTCATCGATTATTTGCGTACATCCAGCTGTGGGGCAGGAAGAGTATCTCACCTCCTGTGCACCTCTCCAATCTATTGGCCATGGAACCTCCTCCTGTGCATGTGTGGAGAGCATCCTTTATACAAAGTACATCCATATTTGCCAACACTGGAAAAAGTGTCCAGCACAACTTTTTAAATCAACTAGGAGATGCTTCTGATTTAACCTGCCCCATAGGCAAGGACACGTCCTGGTGGACACCAGGCTGCCTCTGAAGAACAGCTCCAGACAGGAGAGCCACGAGTGTTGTCAATACAAGCACTCAGTCTTCTCTCTCCACCTGAAACTGTCTGGGAAGACCAACAAAAGGAGGGAACATAAGTGCACCACATCCAATTTCACTAAAGCGAAGGAAATGTGAGGGTGCTATTGCCATTTACCATCTTCTTTTTTGTAGGCTTTCAGTTTCTTTGGAGTGCTGCAGTATTCCAGGGCTCCCAGGAAGCCTGGTCTTGCAGGCACTGATGGAAACAGGCTATTGAACTGCCCCATCTCAAAAAAACCTGCCCGTGCAGGAAGCTTTCTGAGGCATGGCTCAGTTCTAGAAAAGTGGGAAGCCTGTGAAGGGATGGGCTGCCTGAGCATGTCACGAGGTAGACAGTTGCTTTTGTTGAGAGGTTACTTCTTTGGGGTGAACATTTATCCCACAGCTACTTCCTCCTGTCATCAAGGTAATAAAAAGCCACAGCTGAGTGCTGACTTTAGAGTTGCAGCATCCTCCTCTCTCTTCCACAAATGCCCTGCAATTTCATGTCCACATGAACTCACACTAAATCCATACTGCTCCCATACTGACTTGCACTCTGGCCCAGGTCTGGAGTGGACCAGCTGCAGCTTTAAGTAAGTGGAAAACTTAGTGGGAGAGCAAAAGAAGAAAATTCAAATTCATCCCCCAGCCCCTTTTGCAGCTTGTGTTATAGCAAATGGACCCAGATACCTCTCACCAGAGCTGACCTTGGCTAACAAAAGCTGTCCCCGTGGGGTCCACCAGCAGCCCCTGGCCACCTAGCAGGAGAGAGCCAGAGCTCTTTTTAGCCCAGATGATTCAGCACAAAGAATCCTTTATAGCTCAGCAGCAGGCATCTTGCGCCTCTTCTCATCACGCCTCTTCTTCTCAAGTTTTAAATACAAGGGGACAGAAGTTCTTACAAACCCCTGATTCTGTCAATTCCCTGAACATATGCCTGTAATGCTGTTTCTGGCATTTAAGTATCTTTAAATGGAAAAGATAGAGCTCTTAAGAATCATGGGACACCGCATGCACCATCTCTCTTCCAGAGCCAGCATCTTCCCTAGCATAAGCTAATCACCACTTGTGATACTCTGCATTTGCAGGGCAGGACACTGAACAACACCGAACAGCAGCAGAAGGAAGTTCGATGCAAGCAGCTGCGCGCCATGAAGGTTGAACGCGAGGTCCTCTGTGCCGAAGGGTATCACAGCAACCGAGAGCTCAGCCATATTTTAAAGGGATTAGAAGTGCATTGATGGCGAGAAAAATTTTAATAACAAAAGACTAAATAGATGCAAGTTTGCAAGCAATGGTAGCTGTCTGCTCTATAGTAAAGTTACACTACATACAAAGGAACAGCAGGAAGGCTTCTCATCCCACCCTGCCAGCTGCTGTGGGGCTTGCAGCATCTCAGAAATGGCCCATACCTGCTGGCCCTGGCAAGGAGCCTCCACTAGGTAGGGGCAGAACAGAAATTCCTGCCCAGGTGCCCTATCCCCGTGAATGGTCAGTTCATACTGTTCAGAAAGGGATACTCCATTTTTGGAAGTCTTCCCTCGTGTGTGTGTGTGTGAGATTTACCATTTGGATTACATTTTTCATGTTTTCTTCAGGGCTTAGCCTGGCTGTGGATAACTTTGACACCCAGCTACACACCTGCCAAGGCCTAAGCAGGCAACAGCTCTGGAAGTGACCTGAAAAAATGTGAAGTCAACCTAAATACCTGCAGTTTTGCTTCTGGGCACAAAGATGCCAAAGCATCTGTGTCTGTACAAGGCTGAACAACTTTGTACTGATACTTAACCCTGATGTTCTTCCAGTTTAGCAGCTATCTTAGGAAAAGCAAAAGCACGGAGCCACTGCTTGCTCACTTAATGCCATAGCTCAGGGGAAAAAAAAAGTGCCCTGATTTCTTCCCTCCCTCTGTTTGAATGAGTGGGAAAGGTGGCTTGAAATAAGGTCTCTAGCTGGTAGGAGGAGCACAGGAATTGCTGGCTGTACCCACCTGCTTCCCGGCTCACAGCCCCTAGCCCTGCAGTTACTCCTATTCCTAACCTGGAGCATGCCTTCCTACCACTCCTGCCGAGGCTCGGCCGCTATTTGAAAAAAGAAATCAGGGAAAATACACGCAGGAAGAAGCAGGTGTTTGTGAAGTAAAGGATAACAGATCAGTACCCTAGAAACTGTTTGTTTTTATCCCTTAAATGATTAATGAGAAAAGTGGACATGACTTGGAGCAGGAGTCCATTCCCCAGTGAGTGCCATCTCCTCCAGGTTTGGCATCGAGTACACTTTCAGTTTCCAGTATTTTTGGACAAGAGGTCAATATTGGAGGGGGCCAAGGGTGAGGAAATGACTTGGAAATTAGACACAACAGTATTATTAGTTAAATCTTCCACACATCTCTTTAACACAGCTAAGTGCCTGCACATGGGTGGAAATCCAACCTCTGCTTCTCATTCTAGCTTCAAAACAGAAGTCGTCTTCTTAGCTGGGTCTGAAGATCCGAGCACTAGTAATAGTAGCATCTGTTGTTGTTGTTGTTGTTATCAACCTTCATAAAAGGTCTTTTCCCTGTCCCTGAAGGCAGTTTAACAGTGAAACCCTTGGTATTATTTCAGCACTGAAAATAGCGTCCTCTCCATATCTGGGTTGTGTCACGTTCCTGCACTTGTCAGATGATGACCCAGAAGAGGTAGAAGCCATATCAGACAGTCTTCTCAGTCCTCTAGAGTCAGCGAAGTATAAGGTTTGACTGGGTATTATAAAAGATTTATTGGAAGACACGTGGTTGAGCTGACATCTCTGATCACTTGTGGGATTTCATGGCACAGCGTATGTCAGGTTGTGTTTTGGTGTGCAGGGCTGCTGGTCTCCTGTACTGGCATCTCCCTGGCTCTGTCACTGAGCACTCACAATTGAGAGTAAAGATGTGGATGTACATAGTCGAAACCATACCATGTGTTATACCCTGTGTGTCTTGCTAGAGGCCTGGTCGCTGTGCTCAGTAAGCTCCAGTGTGAGATCCTACTTAGATTCTCAGGTTATAATTAAGTGAGATTTCACTAAGAATTTAACTTATTTTTAGCAACGTGGAAAAAGTCCTTTTTCATCTTCTGCGACTCAGTTCTCTCCTTCGAGTCAGCCAGCTAAGACACCTCCGCCAGCGTGCTGAGTCACATAACCTAAGATGGTAGCACCTTGTCCTTACAGAAATGGGTGTGATATCATCTGGGTTTTGAACCCTGAGCTGAAACAGTGCCCGTGCCATACTGACAAGCTGAGTCACTGAGACAGCCACAGGGAGAGAGGCCTTGGGCACAGCAAACACACTCACCTGCGGTCCAGTCCAGAGGCCTGACCCTGAAGGGCAGCACATACACACCTCCTCCCAGCAGCTCCTCTATGAGCTGGCTTAAACCTGCTGCTGACAGTTATTTTCACTCTTATAGATAAAGATAAGCTGTGGATATGGCAGAGCAGTATTTGGTGTAAATCAGTTCATTGAAACTCAGCCAACTTGTGTCAGGGCTGAAATAAAACTGAAAAGAATAAGTCATCCATCCCGATTACTTTATTTTTATTTCAGCAGTGCTAAAATAATTCAAACAAGAGCAGGTCTCAACAGCAAAGACAACAGCTTCTGTGCCAGAGAGCCTGCTCACAGGCACAGGGACAGGCTGGCAGGACCAGGACGGCAAGGGCACGGCGAGGAGGAGCGCGCCCAGGGGCCCTGCCAGGCACCAGGGAGCAGAAGGGCCCTGCCTGTCCCTGGCTCCGCTGCCCTGCCCTGCCCCTTACCAAGGCTTTGCCATCTGCTCTGTCTTCGGCAGGTCCCCGCCGGGCCCCATTGATGCGGTACGGCCAAACGTGCACCGGGCTCGCGGTGAGAGGCTGTGACACCACCGTGTGCAGTCATTTGTAGGTGACCTTGGATAGTGGACATTTATGCCTGATGCTTTGATCTACTTGGCATAGAAAATGGCTGTTTTCTAGGTGTCGTCCATCACTTCTACTCCCATATTTCATGGTCTGCAATAGCAGCGTGCTGTAGGCAGGACCCAACAGGCAGTGAGTGGTGGCTGTTTCAGTTCACCGCTAAAACCAGAGATAGTGTGGGGCTAAACCTGGCCACCTCTAGCTTTAGACTTTACAGATGCTCCTCTCTGATTTAGCACTGACAATCCCAGCGTGTTGAGGAAGTTTTCAGAGAAGATCCTGTTGACTGCCTCCATTTCATTTTCTGCAGATCTCTAATTGATTCCAGACACAGGCATGGCACCGCTTGTTGCAGTCTGTTCAGTCAACATAAAACCACAGTGCCAATACCTGCTTATATCCTACCTTGTCCCTCACAGCTTTCCAGCTTCTCCCACAAAGCGCTGGCCTCGTTGGGTCTCTGTCAGTCTCAAAATCCTTTCTGCAAAGTTTCCTCAAGCCTCCCCCTCTTTCTTCTGCTCCTCGCTGCAGGTGTCTTTGGCCAGCTCTTCCCTAACAGGCAAGGAGGTACTATTTCCCTCTCTCTCTGAGCCCTTGTCTCAGAAGTAGATCAAACTTGAAGAAATGAGATTTTTATCTGTCTGAAAGCCCCCTCACCACAAAGTACAGGTGAAAAGGCCTCAAAGGATCGCTTATCATGGCACCACAATGGAGGAGGCTGAGCACTTACGGTGCAGTTGCAAGGGGAGTTGCAGTTCCCACACACACGAGCAGCTGCAAAACCCCAGCACGGATGAAGAGACATCACTTTGCTTTACTCCGCTGTGCCTGGATGACCAGCACAGGTGCTGGTATCTCTCGCCACTGGAGCGAAGAGCAATTTCCGTGCTGCGAGCTAGCTGACCTCCTCTAGGATGAAGTGACCTACCCCCCAGGAGCGCACATTTCTCTCATTTTACAATGGAAGGAGTCTGAGACAAATATCTGAGATCAGGCAAGTTTGTAGTAGGCAGGACGTGGCGGGGAGGGGGGGGGGAAAACAGAGGGTCCAGCGAGTAGTGCCTAGTGGCCGTGCATCCCCCGGAATGTCAGTCACATCCCTGACCCTCCCACCAGCAGTCGTATGTAGGCTATTAACTGTTCGTCATGGCAAGCTGCTGTGCTGAGAGATGCTGAACCATGTCTGGTGCAGCTCAGCATGCTAGAGGCTGGCACAGACATGTCTTCTCCACAGATGCAACGCTTCCCAGAACCAGGGACATACCCCAGCCAAAAGCCCTTCCAGAGCTACAGTCCTTCTGGGCTTCCCTTTATCATCTTTGCGTACTTTAAGGCACAGACTCTGCCTGAGCCACCTCTCAGCAGGGTGTATTTGAAAGCAGCATGTCAGGGACTTGGGTCATGCCCTTTTGGGCAGTGGAGAGTCACTTAAGAAGATTATGCCCGTGGTTCTGCTCTTACTCCCCTGCTCAGGCGGCAGAGCTGCCTTGCCTTCCCCACAGGAAGCCTTTCCGTGGAAAGGGAAAACTCAGTGCTACTTTCTGAATCCCACAGAGAGCAAGACAAATCCACCTGTGGGAAAAAAAGAAGAAATAGACAGTGCAAGTTCTGCAGGCAGCTTTTGCAGACACCTGGCATCAGTTGCACGTTTCTGTCCTGCCTGCAGCTGCTGCCAGAAGTTTTCTGCCCTTCCCAAATCTGTCCTGGCAGAGGTTGTGTCTCTGCTGTTCAGAGATCATGGGCAAAGGTAGGAGCTTGAGAAAAACGTTGGACTTCAGGACCTTCAGCTTTACCTGCTGATGGCGTAGGGCTGACACCAAAAGGAAAATCCTAAGCAACATGGCTGTGCTTCTCTTGCACTGAGCCATGGCAGGAGCAGCATGAAGCCAGGCAAATTCAGCCAACAGCTTCTCAGAGACTCAGTTCATGCCAAGTGCCAGTGGTCATGGAGTGGCCTACACACACCCTTTCATCTTATGGCTAGAAATAAACCAGAAAAATTATCCTTCCTCTCACCCTGCCTCCCATAAGAAAAGGGATAAGGAAAGAACAGTTCCCTGAAGCTTATGGAGGGTGATTAAATATCATCACAGACTGACCGAACATTGCATTCAGCCATCCCTACTCTCCCTCCAGTGTTTCTTCCACCTAACAGCACTGGTCAAACCCATGGTGCTAATGTGGACGTACTCCAATGGGCACATTCTGCAGCAGAGTTTTGATTTCGTTGCGAGGTGAGTGTTAGCTTCACCCAGCGTCATCATTTTGAAGGTGGGAGCGCAGGTTCTCTCCTCTGCCAATGTCTTGGAGATGCCCTGAGGTAGACAAATCTGTGCGCTTGCATGGAGGCAGTGGGAGGATTAGGGAGAGTTATTTGAACCCTGGATCACTTCTCCTGATGCTGAAGGGCATCCTCCCACTGCACCAGTGTGGCAGGGGCGGAAGATGGCTGTGTTTGAGTTTGGCTTCCCTTAGCTAGGAGAGCACAGTGCTTTCCTCAGGCAGCAGAGAAGGCTGTGTTCCTTCTTCTGTGTTTAGATCCTGGAGACTTGGGTTCCTTTGATTCTTCTTGCAAGTCGGATCCCATACTTTGCAACTTATTTCATAAGGTACTTGTGGGAACAGAATCTGTCATGCCACATCTCTCCCTAAAACTAACATGATCCTACTACCGTGGGAGTTTGGGGGATTAGTAGTACTTAATTACACAGCTCTCTGAGTACCATGAATCTTCCTCGTACACAGGTTGGAAGACTCACAAGCTCATGACAAATATTTGTTCTCTTTAATTATCTGTAGCAAAGGAAGACATCCCAGCTCCCTCCAGCTTTCCTCCTCCATCACTCTGACAGCTTCAACACCACCTGCTTTTAGAGCAAAGTGGGCACAGAAATAAAATCCACATTGAATTTTGGACTGGAAGTCACAGGTTTGTAATGTGAGAGCATGCACTTTATTTATAAGTACTAGTAAGAAACTTGAGCAGACCTAAGACATCACTGACCTTCCTGATCATAGAATCATAGAATCATTTAGCTTG
>NW_009605759.1:23170-42460 GCF_000690535.1 Cariama cristata | reverse complement strand
TTTTTTGTAGCCCTGTGCTTAAGGAATGATCATTAAGTGCAAGTGAATGATGGGCCTTTGCTCCAAGTGCTGGACCCGGGGTCAGGGGGCATGGCAGGAGGCTGCGGGGCGAGCAGCTGCCCCTGAGACTTCTGTTCTCTGGGGCTGGCTATTTTGCAAGTGTCCACCCCTCAGTGTCCTCCCTGCTGGTCTCTGTGGTTCTGGAGGGATTTGTCTGCCTTGGTATCTGATCAAAGCCACAGCACAGCTGTGTGGAGGACTGTACAATGGAAGAGGTTGCATCTCAATGTGATGCAAAACTGAGGATCTCATCTCCTGTGATCAGTAATGGCATCTATCTCTACAACGGGCTGACACTTTAAAAAAATAGACCACAGGATAATTTGCCACAAACTGCAGTTTGGTTGTCCTCAAACTGTGTGCTGGTTTTGGCTGGGACAGGGTAATTTTCTTCATTGTAGTTGATACGGGGCTATGTTTTGGCTTTGTGCTGAAAACAGTGTTGCTAACACAGGGATGTTTTAGTCACTGCTGACCAGGGCTTACACAGAGCCAAGGCCTTTTCTGCCTCTCGCCCCACCCCACCAGTGAGGAGGCTGGGGGTACACAAGGAGTTGGGAGGGGACACAGCCAGGACAGCTGACCCCAGTGACCCAAGGGATGACCCATACCGTATGACGTCATGCTCGGCACATACAGCTGGGGGAAGAAGAAGGAAGGGGAGGACGTTCAGAGTGATGGCATTTGTCTTCCCAAGTAACCGTTACGTGTGACGGAGCCCTGCTTTCCTGAAGATGGCTGAACACCTGCCTGCCCATGGGAATCAGTGAATGAATTCCTTGGGTTTTTTTGCTTTGCTTGCATGTGTAGCGTTGCTTTCCCTATTAAACTGTCTTTATTTCAACCCACGAGTTTTCTCACTTTTACCCTTTCGATTCTCTCCCCCATCCCACCGGGGGGGAGTGAGTGAGTGAGCGGATGTGAGGGGCTTTGTTGCAAGCCGGGGTTAAACCACAACAAACTGTTTGCAACTTTTCTTTTTCCAGCTGACACTACTGAGCGGTATAGCTTTAAGGCTAGGTTCATGAAACAGAGAGGAAGAGGAGGAAGCAGTCCTGTTCCCTCTCTTATCTGAGAGCTCTGTGGCTGCAGCATTCACCTAGCATGTAGCATGTGTAGATGAAATTCTGTTAATCTTGATGAGGTGGGTTTAAACCCTATGTCCCACCCCGAGAGAGTTTTCTAACTGACAAGCCTGCTATTGGGCATTTTTGGATGAACTGTTCTATGCTTTTTGCTCAAAAAGTAGATGCCCTGATTCTGGGTGACGATATGTAGCAAGAGGCTGTGGATTCTGTCTTGCTAAGTCTCTGGAGACAGAGTACTCTAGGCAGTTCGTGTTCAGTGCTTTAATATTAAGTTTCCCATGTACACTGGAAGAACCGAAGGCTGTTCTTCATCTGTTCAGCAATCTAGACTCTTGATACTCCTGCAGCTTGTTTGGCATATGTCAAACATCCATGTAGACTCCAAAACAAATGGCTGTATTTTCAAGATTTTTTTGAAAAGCAGCACTTGTGTGTTGCAATGGAAGATAGAGGTGCCAGTGGGAAATCTTGACCATATGTGATCAGTTGTGGCCCTTGGTTACACAGTGTCTCTCTTCTAAAGCTGAGCTCCCAAACTGGGTCCTGCTCCTACTTCTCCCATCTCCATGCTTTTTATCTAAGGCATAGCTTAATGCGTAACTCTTGAAATGTGTGTAGACCAAGCATTGGTAGCAGGAAGGGAGTCAACTTTGGTCAAATATGTAAGTGCCTCTATTAAAAGGCCAGAGCTGGCTTAATCTCCCCTAAATTTACTTGCCAAAAAGTTAAGAACCATTTGGTTCTTAGGTGGATGTCTATCTTCCTTCCGTAATCAATGCAGTGGGATTAATAGCTCTTAATTTAAAATTCCTGGAGCTTTCCCTGTCCTCTCATTAGTCATTGGAAGGGTAGATGTAGCAAGTCCTTTCACAGATATCTCTTGTAACATAAGAGGAATCATTCTCTGGAGGGGCTTCCCCTTTGACAGTAGAAGGTGCTTAAATGACCAGAGGGTTCAAGTAAAGGAAGGAGATGGTTGTTTCCAGTCTCCCCAGTCCAGTGAGGATAGCTTCTGGAGCAGGTAGCTAAGGATGTTGTCCTCCTAATTTATGCAAATGCCTTAGATGCTTGAAGTTAGGTTGTGCAAAAACTGCCTTTTGTTTAAAAGTGGGTTAAAACACTTTAATGAGTATAATTTAAAGGATACCTTTTATCTTGGTCTGGACAAGATCAAAGAGATTCTGAAATTGCATTAGTATCTGTGGAACAAATGAAGTGCTGTTTGTCTCTTTGGAAGCAATAATGCAACTGAAAAACAGTTTTTTAGCCTATTGGACTAAAGTTTTCTCCCTTTGTTACCAGTGAAGTAATACGCAGGGTCTTGAATCCCACATGAATATTGCTATGCTGCACATACTGGATTTTTGTAGAGTAAGGCAGAAACAAAGTGGTTGATCTTTAAACATCTTGATGTAAAATAAAGATATGTCTGGCAACCCAGAAAAATATAGTCATATAGATGGCAAAAGGGCTGTAACAATTTTCTCAAACTTGGTATATGCTTATTCAATCTGTGTTTGTTAATAAAAAATCCTCCTTCATTAAAAACGTCTTAAGTACTCCCAGCACCTAAAAATGCTTGTTTGCTCTTTTTAAAGACATTTTCAGTATAAATATGATGTTTGCAAAATCAGATGCTTTTGACTGTATCTGTTTACAAGTGTAGTCTTATAGCAGTGCGAGCTGCTGTGTCTCCAGGTTACCCTCAGTTCATTAAGAGTTGAACCCTGGATGCCCATCAAGTCTGATGTTGCTATGCTTGTTGCATAGCTAGGAGATGAAATCTCCGATACTGTGCTTGGCTTCTTACTGATAAAATAGTTAAATGTTCCAGCTAGAGTAGACCACAGTGCCGAAGAACAATCTGAGATCCCTCTGTCCTGAGGATGTTGCTGAGGCATGCACGCCTGCTTCCTGAGTGTCTACTAGCAATTGCAAGAAATAAAAGGCAGATATCTGGGCTGCTGTGCCTGGACTGTGTAGTAGTTTTTAAGAAGATTGATTTTCTAATCAAAGGCTGATGCAGAGGCCATTGGAACAACATCAAGGCAAAGTACTAATTTCCACTAGTCTTCTGTGTGGGGCTTTCAACTAAAGGAATTGCTGTTAAAGGAACTGTGATGCCAGTAGCCTTTGCAAATGCATGTGCATGGTGTCTTCAAAGATAGCTCTGCTCTTCCTTTGCTAGAGAGAGAATCTTTCATTTTCCTGCAGGCAGAGCAGTACTTTGTTTGACTTGGGAGCTGCCTGGTGTTTGATGCAGGAGGGCAATCCTGTTCTCGCTGCATAGTGAAGCGCTCCTCACTTCTGTTGGTCGCTAGCCACTGCCACAGAACTGGGACCTGTGCAGGCAGCCTGAAGCAGGAAGGAGGGCTACTGCCCAGCACCGAAGCTGTGTCTGTGCTGCTCACGCAGAAGTATGCAAACTTGCCCTCCAGCTTTGGTTGACCTGGTTGCATACAGAACCTTTTTTCCCTTTCTTGCCAAAGACTCTGACAGTAGGTCTGTGGTCTGTACGGAGCCCTTCTCTGTGATGCTTGCGCTGTTGTGAAACAAGTCTTTTGTGAGTATGAAGAACAGATGTAGAAGCAGTTTCATGTGGAAGGACAGCAAAATCTCCATTTCAAAAAATCTCAAATTCAGAGCCTTAAAAATACTTCCCCAGAAAACACTGTACCACTATCAGAAACACCCCTCAGACTGAGGGTTTATGATAAGAGAATGGCAACCCTGTTGTCATTGCCTCATTCAGAGGAGAGATTACAGGGAACATTGTCCTTGCCATGAAAATCTGCAAATCCCTATTCCCAGGGGGATCCAGCAGCACGGTGAGGAGTACTGGGTACTGAGAAATCCATCTCAGCCTTGACCTGGACTCTGGGGGGGTTGATGAGTTTTGGGTTAGGCAAATGAGCAGCACCTCCTTGGTGCATGTTAACACTGCAAAACACAAGTGTGGACAAAGAGCTGCAGAAAGGATGCATTGGTGTGCATGGAGAAGGGCTTCACGGGCACTGACCTGGGTAATGTCTGACTAAGGCAAAATAAATGAGACTTGTAGGAAGCCTGATAAACTGCATCGACAGGTTTGCTGGTGACTAGAGCAGTTTTAGCTAAATAGTATTGTGAAGAGTAAGCTCATAAAAAGATGAAGGTGAGATTTGCCCAGGTACTCTCAAAAGTTAACTTTGAGTCTTCTGGCTGCATCTTAATATGCGATTCACTGGATAGTCTAACCTCATGGTTCAGATTCTCTTAAAACAATGTTTTCAGCTCTGAAAAGTAATGGAGGTTACTCAGTTATTTTAATCTAAAATATATCTGAGTTTGGTTTAATAAATGTATAATCAAATCTGGGAAAATAATTTTATGAAGCAGTATTTAGAGCAGAATTGCTCAAACAATCCAGTAATGACTTAAAAATCAAAGGGAAGTACATTTTAAGTCAGCATATCAAAAGTTAGGTTATTTTTCAGATATAATAAAGATTATTCACATAGCTAAAGGACTGCGCTAGGTTAGGACACTGTACAGTGCATGGTAAAATAACCTGTGTTGGCAAAGGTATTACCTTTGTTCTGATGTCATGGTGAATGTGATGTCATGGAATCCTAGATCACTTGGGTCAGTTTTCTGCTACAAACATGGCATAGGCATCACAGAAGGTCACTTATTGCATACGCCGTGATATATGGTGAGAAAACCCATCAGCTCTACAGAATGGATTTCTTCCTTCTTCTAGATGGTGCCTCTGGAGGAGTTGATATGGTAAAAAAGCAAAAGTCCTGGTGAAAATGTAAGGCTTTCTAAAGCAGTATACAGTTTGTATGGGTTAATTTAAATATTGAAATAATAATTTGTGTGTTTGTAGCTGGGAAAAGATTTTTTTTTTTAAAGTGGAGTTTCATCTTCTCACTTGGGGAAGGAGCGTGAAATCTCAGTAAAATTCTTGATAGGATTTTGACTTGCTGAAGTCCAAGAAATATGTAAGCAGCCTTTCTCAGGGTATCCTGTTACTCTAATCAGCCAGGACAGGACTGGCCATTTCACGAGTAAAAGTGGGTTTTAAGACTTAAATCCCAGGTTGGTTTTGGGGCTTTGTTTCTATTGCAACTGAGCTCATCTGCTTTTATTAAATGCTAAACTAACATAGGTGCTGCTAAAACTTCTCTGGGTGTATTTGAGACATTTTAAGATTTATTTGCACTTAAATTTGTACTTCGGAGTTTGAAGTCAAACAGTCCTTACAACTGTAATGATGTGGACACTTGGTAGATTTTCACTGCGCTCATCTAATGGGCTTGGTGTGTGTGCAAGAGATGCATGCTTCTCCGTATTTGCCAGCTAGGATCACATCGGAGATGGGGAAACAGAAAGAGTCATGAATGTTTCGTGCACTGACAGCTTCATGTATGTAAGGAGCTGATGTTTGATATGAACCTTCAGTAACTGTTCTGTGAATTATCTGTGTATGCTTTCCTTCTACTCTTGTGCACATATTTCTGGGTGTGTATTTCTGTGTCCTCTTGTAAAGCATGTGTGCACTCCATATGGCAGCAGAGATGCTATCATGAGAGCAAAGGTGCTGGGAGGCTCTACCAGAGGCACGTTCAGGCCCCAAGCTTGCATTTCAAGTGAATAGACCTGCGCTAGGATGAGGGTGCAGGAGCAAGGCTTGGTTCATGGCAGCGCTGGGGCTCAGCAGTAGATGGCAAAAGCAGTAGCACCTTTAAAGAAGCTCCTTGTCAAGGGTCCCTAAGGCTTTCCCAAGGGAGAGACCCAAATGGCTGAGCAAATCCTTTTCTGCTTTGAGGACAATCCTGGAGATGTCAGTTGGACAAGCTGCTCCTAGCCAGTTAAGTCAACATGGGTTTGGGTTGTGAGCAGTGGGACTCTGAAAGGCGTAGACGAGTCAACTGGCAAGAATGGGGCTGCAGTTATTGCTAATGTTTTTGTGATGATAGCCTGGATGTAATTAAGTTATTAAGAGGTGATTTGCAAATGTTTTGTTCAATTTAGCACACTGTAACTTAGCTGTCACCACTTTGCACTCCTTGGCCTGGCAAGGTGAGCTTCTACCCTATCTTATCTGACTTTTCGTGAATGCTAAACTGTCTCCAGAAATTAATACTAGTATGACTTAAGTACGTCAGCTTCTTAATTATTGTTATAAGCAAGATTTAGCTGCCCTACCAAACACACTTGCAAGCATGCTACTGCTTTCTTCCTTCCCAAGGCTGTGGTATTATATATTAATAATGACAAAGCAGAAGCAAGTCTCAGATGCAGATGCTCTCCTGTATCTTAACAGGACTGAATCCTGTATCTGCCACACCAAATAAAGACTAGTCTTAAATGATGCTCTAAGAACTAGACACATGCAGCGGTAAGGAAACCTGCAACATAAAACTGTAAGTAGCTAGCAGAACAAGTGAAATGCAGAGCACACATCCTATGTGCCATGAGATGACAAATGCAAGCACCTTTAGGACTAAACAAGAGGACATGTATCACAGAAATGCAATGACTGCATTTTGTTGTGGATTTTTTTCCAGCAGCTAAATATACGAAAATATCCCAGGAATTTAGCCTGATTTCTAATTGAGATAAGGTACAAATATCATAACAAATGCATACTGGCTGCTAAACTTTTATTTTGTTCTTATTGTCTTCTAAATTGTGGTTAGAAACTGAATTCTTCAGCTGCAATTGCAGTGAGTGACAGAAACGAGATGTCCCTGGTGTGAAATACTGCAGTGTGCTAAGTGATGCAGGATAGACCTCACACTATTGTTTGGATTGCAGTGAAAGACAACACATCCATCTTATATGTGTATATAAATCCTACTGGTGAGGAACTAAATAGTCCAGGGGCCTAACTTCACCCTGTGAAAATTCAACACCCCAGCCTCTCTTTGTGGCTTGTACGCCCTGCTGGCAGACACAAATACTTGGATGGAAAATTGGAGTCTCTCCAAATTAACAAAAAATTTTTCAGGGAGAGATTAGGCTACAGTCTCAGGAATACTTTACTTTTTTTTTCTTTCCTCTTCAGCCGCTGTAGGTGTAGCCTTGACTTCCTTCATCTGCTACAGTGCTGAGCTGAGCTAATTTGTTGCAGGTCAAGACCAGTAAGTCTCTTTTTCTCTGCTCCTCTCTGCTGAGAAGAGAGATGGGAGGACAGCTCAGGGGTAGCTTGGTTACACCCTGCTGCTTGATCAGGGCATACAGTAAAATTCTGGTCTAACCCTTTACGAAGAGAAGTAACACTTTATCTCTTTTGGAGGTCGATGGGGAAAAGAGGAAAGACAAATCACTTTGATACTGCTAAGCCACAAGCAAGACAATGGGGACAAGGCAGGAGCTTTTTCATTTGTCTTTTTGAGCAATGATATGAATAAACCAGGAAGTTAGTAGCTTCTTCCGTGATACTCTGCCCACCTGCACACACACATACTCCCCCTTTTGCAACATGCTATCACTTGCATTTCCCATACTTGTACTTTGAGTGATGTCTTGATGACCTGCTCAGTGCTGGAGTGCTTAATTTTCAATTGGAAGACTGCTCCATGGGTGTTCCTCTTGTCTGGCTCCATTAATAGCCAGAATACGTGACAGCTATTGTTGCAGCTGTGATTTTTTTCTTTTTTTTTTTTTTTTAGTGGACCGGTGTCATTGTGATTTATACCTCTGCCTGCCTAAGGGATGTGGATTTTAAAATCTCATCAGAGGCATCTCAGTTAGTGGAATACATTTCATTGACTGTGTTTGATTATCTGAGACTAGGTCTAGGGTGACAAATTTGCTGTAGAAGTTGCTCTTGGGTAACTGGAGACCATGAGAGCACGCTGTATGCAGGCTCCCAGTGCTTTCTGCTCATTTTGCATATTGGAAGGCAAATTTTAGGAGAGGTGAAAAAGAGTGATGAGAGCTGCTAGGAATTTTTTAATAAAGTTTTTTTTGGCAAAATACAGGGTTCTGTCAAGAAACACTTTTGTTCACAGCATGTTATTTTGATGTTGCTGACAGCATTTCCACTTCCAGAACTGGAATACAAAAGATGGAGAGTGTTCGATTTACTGAAAAAAGCTTCTAATTTTCTGATGAATTGGAAGTGTGTGCATGCATGTACATACACATACCTGCACATGTGCATGAAACCTGCATTTCCCAGATAGCTGTAATGAATGCAGTGCTTGTCTGTTTTGTTGTGTGGAATCCTTACTGACACTGGTACTCTCCCTTGTTTATAAAGAAATCTGTAGCCCTAAGGAGGATACATGAAGAAATGCAGGCTTAAGCTTCTGGGATAATGGTCAAAATGCTCCTTCTAATCAAATTTCTGACTTTACTGGCAAGCTGATTCTTGCGGTATGACTTTGTGTCATCCAGCGGCACTACTTATTGCTGAGAAGGATGACTTAAAATAAGAGAGGGGAGATAAACATTAGTTGAAAAGTAATATTTGAGATCCTGTTGTATTTTTTCGTATGATTTCTGAATTCAGTAGCTGCAAAACACTTTAAAGTGGCTTTCATTCATTCATAAAATAGCACCTTCCACTCTGAAGCCCTGACCATGTAGGATCTCAAGAACTTCAAATCAGAGACTTCTGCTTGGAAGGAAAATATTTACCTAGAGTTAGAATGAGTGTGGGTACTACAGTCCTTTCCCTAGGGCTTGGCTTTAACTACAAAGTGCTCTAGCCCTTCTGGAATATGCTATTCCCACCTTTGTTCATGCCGAGTAAGGGCAAGGAGTCTCAGTCTGAACCAGGTTTGCTTCTGCAAGTCTTCTATAATAATTACAGAATTAAACTCTCTAGTTATTCTGACTTTGGGGTGAATAATTGCTCACTTTAAATGCTATATATGTATTTGTGCATGTGCATATACATGTGGGAGTGGGAAGGAAGAATGGGCAGGCAAAAGATGTAATTATTCAACAGAAGCCTTAGTCTTGCATTATAAATATGGATCATGACTTAAGGAGCCTGAGGACATAATATATTCATCTTCTGCTTGAATATCTAGTTTTAATCATAGACTTGCCCGAAAGTTCTTACGGAAGATGAGCACTGACATTTTAAAGTACTTCTGACATATGGATTGTCTATGTGCAGATACGGTGGGGTCTCGCAGCAAAGGGGCTGAGGATAAGAGGATGCTGAATTGAAACAAAGCCAGTAGGTCTTTTCCAAAGAGGAAAACTTATTTTTATGCATTAGTAAATGCCTATAGGTAAGGCAAGGATATGTTTAGCATAAATGTCAAATCATTCAATTGAAAGGATAAAATTTCTTGAAGCATCAGTGTGGGTACTGGGGAGTGGGCTGGCAACAAACATAAATTGTGTTCACAGCCCTAGTGCTGGCTTTGGGCGGACTGCTTAATCTCTTCCCACCCAGCTCTTCTTCTGGTTCTATCTGTTCAGCCTGGTGAGCTTTCCCAAAGAGCAAGCATGCAGAAGGGAGCCATGAGGCAGCTCTGCCCAGCCTGCAGCCTTTGTCTTGGCAGAGAAATGCATGAAGTTCAGCAGCTATGCACTTTATCCTATACACGGTCGTTGTGTTCTTAGCCCTGTTAGCCACGGCAGTGAAATATGCGTGTGAAGTATGTGTAAAGAAGAGGTGTTCAAAATGGTATCCTGTCCCCATTGCTTGAGAAGCAAAACCACCACAACACAACATATGATTATCCAGAGTCTACCACAGTAAGGACTTGATTATGTTATTAGCCTTGAGGCTGTCCTATAATTAAAGATGAACGCTGTGTAAAATTAATCAACTGTTTTGCAGGCTATGCACCTTTCTTTCCATTGAATCCTTTGTGATAGGCAGCTACAGGAGTCTTACTGTGAAAAACAAAAAAAAGGTATTTTCTTCCCATTGCAGTTTTGAATTTAATGTTAAGAGAGATTTCTGTAACACAGTGCCTCTGAAATACCAGATATAACTTGCCATGATGCCTTCCAGACATCAGGCTACATCTTGTAGGTGATCAAGTGATGTCTTGTAGACACTTATTCACATAGCTCATCTAAACACTTGGTTCACTTTACTATTTAACCCAACCCATGGTGTCACATTGAGTGGCTATTTGTGGAATCAGGTGAGTGCTTGCCTCCTTGTTGTGAGTACTGGGCTCTTTACTGAGGTAAGACTTTGGCACTCTGCTGGCAGAGATATGCAGTAACTCCAAATTCTCCATCTAGAAAGAAAGAGGAGACTGTGTGGGGTGCACTGCCTTGTGGTAGCTTAGCTCATGAGTAAACATCTTTTTTCTTTTGCCTTTGGCCGCAGAAAGTCCTGCAAGAGGTTAGACTCTGTAGAGAAGATGAATGCAGATGCTGATGTGTAAGGGAGAAGATCAACTTACTGTGCGAGAGGCCCAGTAAAAAAAATTGATAATTTTCTATCCAGAGACTTTTGTCGGGAAATTATGGATTTTGTTAGCTAATATATCACCTGTACCTTTCCCTGTGCTGTGAGCGATACATCACGTGCTATAGTAGCATGTCATTGTACTTATGTTGTCTTCACAGTCTGCGTCTTATGTGTTTGTCACGTATTTCAGTGGTAAATGATGCATGTTAAGAGTCTCCTCTTGTTTGGGTTACTGTTTGAATTTGTTCAGAGCAAATTAGTGGCTCTTTCCTGAAGAAGCTCATAAAAGCTATAGCATAACTGCTCAGTAATGTTACTGAAGCCAAAGATTGAAATTATTGAGGAACAATTAGAAATTTCCTTGAGGGAACATGCATACTATTAAGGGATGAAATTTGATGAAACAAATGACCTTTACTTGTTCCCAAGAAAAGTCTAAGCTTTTTATTTTTTCCCCTATCACTTAGGGTGTCAGGAAATGCAACTATAAATCTGTGTGTGTGATGCATTTAGTAAATGATTGCTCCAGCACTTCAGTACTAGAAGAAGGAACAATGTAAGGCCATGTTTGGATAGACAGACCTACACAACTAGAGTCCCAAAGGAACTGCTCTTCTGAGGCACAGTGTGCCTGTTGCTGACAAACTGCTCACAAGCCTGGAGTGATGCAATGACCATGTTACTCGTATTCAACATCCCAACAAGCTGCTGGGCAGTATGGGAGTGCAATGCCAGGCCAAGCCTGCTGCCTTCTAGCAACGCCTGTAAGTTGTTCTGCCGGCCAACAGAAGCCAGGGTACCAACAGATCAGGGCACTTTCGGCTTTATTTTGGTATTCCCTTTTACATGCTGTGCTGAGTCCCGTAAGCTAGAAGAACAGGCATAGCTGCTGCGGAAACACAGGCACACAGTTTTCCTCTCCTACAAAAAGAAATTGTGGTTCCAGCAGGAGAGATTTAGAGGCTACAGTGTGCTTTGTGTGTTTGATTTTATTTAAAACCTCACTTTTTCTATCTTTTTTTCTAGTTTAATATATTTAAATGAGGAGCATTAAAGCAGTTGAGCTGAAAGGGAAAACAAAAGGCAGTGTTACAGATTCCAGTGGCACAGATTTTGTTTTGAGGATTTTAGCACTAAACAAATTTCTCTTCCTGTGCTGTAAAGCAGATGCTGAAGCTGTAACTAAAATTCAGACAACTTTCCATCCACTGTGGACAGAGCCCTGCTTTCTTAGCATGGAGTTTCTTCTACAGCTTGCAAGTCTTCCTGTGTTGTGCATTTTGATAATTAAAGACTAGTTTGGAGGCAATTCCTCTATTACCTTGCCTTTACTGAGCATTTGTAGATCAGAGGTAAGAAAGAACCATATTTAGGCAAAATGCAAAGCCAACAAGGAAGTGCCACTTAACCCCCCCCCCCATGGTAGAGCCTCTATGCATACTAATAACTATATATTTCGGAGCCTACTTTTGGTAAATGAGAGATAAAGAGGACAATGATGCCTAGTTGTTGGAGGAGTGGTGCAATATCTAAAGTATAATCTCAGTTCTTATACTCTAAAGTATAATCCCATGCCTCTGGTAACCAGATCTGGGGTAGTTTATGAAAAGGGAAGCGTCTCCCTTTTGTGCACTTTGGGATCTACAGATAAGGAGTGCTTCCTAACAGGAAAATGATGGCGTTAGATGTTGCTTGAAGTTTGGGCAGATGCCAACTGAACCCTAATACAAAGATCTCTTTCTCCAGACATGTTGACAGCTAGATGCATGTTTGGTATTACAGGTATGCCCTTAATTGAGGGATAGGAAACTCCTAGACAAGGTTGGTATGAACTATCAATGTGGTGATTCACACCTTGGCTCAAAGGAAGATGAACGATACTGCACTGCAAAGTACAAAAAAAAAAGGGTAATGAGTGTTTTGGAGGGTTTCTCTTTGAGCCTGTAAAGCTGATTAAGCTAGTCTGACCAGACAGTATGCACTAGGACAGGTCATAAAATATGTTGTGTTACCAAAGCTGATTACACGTCTGATCATGCCAGGATTTTTCCTGTTGTGGCCAGATGCTAGTCTGTAAGGAAGTAGGTCAGCATTATGCTGAAAGTGGTCATCCACTGTTGGCTTGTGAAATTAAGAGAGTTACTGTCAGACATGTTATCCAAAACAGCATTAATAGTTTGATATGAAACTGAGCTTGCTTTTATGCTGCGCTGTTATGTTAATCCCAGTAATGTGGTGGTTTTTTTTAGTGCTGCTACCAGTACTGCTTTCTGTTAATAACTAAGCTACTTTCTGCACAGTTGTTTGTATAGCACCATGGGGATGACTTCGATAAGGACTAAGCCCAGAGCAGTTCATAGGCTCTAATGTCACAGGGGATTTTCCATAGATGATTTTTGTGGAGATTGCTTCAAGCTCTCAATCACTGTTTCTGTACCAGTGCTATAGAATCTTGCCAGGAGACAATAAAAGAAAATGGCACTTGAATGAAATGAGTGTTTTCAGCTGAACTGTAAAGCCCTGACACTTGGGAAAGGTATGGAAGTAGATCCATGCAGTTGGCTCTCACCTTGTGCTGTTTTGCAGATGGGCCTGTGCCCAGCACATTTGTGGAGCTGTCTCCCCTGTGTAAGCCACATCCTGTGCAGTGGCTTGGCTTGATCTTTATCCTAACCTGCAGCATCTGGCACGTTGGGTCAGGCTTAGAAGGTGTAAGTGACCTGGGATCAAAGGAGCCTTGTTTTCTTTTCAGCCTAGTATGTTGGCACTTTGCTGTTACCTGTATGCCTGTCTTGTCACCTGCACGATGGGAGAAGAGAGGTTTCAGAGATCTGTTAGAAGCTAGAGAAAGAATAATTTTTAATAATTCATTCTTAATAATAAAAGTCACTTTTTAATTGAAGTAACTTAAAATAATGTTACTTCATTTTCGTCTGCCTCTATTATATATAGATCCTAACTTAAAGCTAATCAGTCAACTAGCCATCCCCTCCTACCATTGCCAGGACAGAGCAGCGACCCGTGAATGCTCCCTCCCTGACTTCTCTGAAGTGACAGACTCTGACTATATCTCTGCAGATATCAGTGCACCTTTTAGTTAAGACTGTTCTTTACTCATTGGATAAATGAGTAGAAAGTATATGGAGATCAACTTCTGTATCTTAATGGATATGTGCCAGCTCTTGGGCAGGTGTCTGTGGTGAATTTTTTTTTTCTTCATTAGCTGCTGAGATAGTATAGAGGCTCAAATGAAAAAGTGCCCCTCGAGCCAGGTGGGGAAGGGTTCGAGAGTTTAAGATTTGGACCTGATTCTGAATTTTGCAACTGAGTCTGAAAGATAAGATCAGCCAGCTTACTTGGGACTATTTGCTGGCATTGGGCAGTGGTTTGTGTGTGGCATCAGTTGCCATTTCTCACCTTGCCTCACACGGAGTTTTGTAGAACAGTGTAGAGAGCTCCCCATGTGCTAGTTGTGACGTCTTAGACACATATATCTGCACCACTGGAGTTCTGATTTTCTGATCTTTCTGCTGCTTCTCTTGAAAACTAATGTGTGTCAGGAATTGAATGACTTTGAGAAACTTCAGCATAACTTTATTATGCACATCACTGGAAAAAAAAAAAGTCTTCAAGTTTTTACTCTGAATGAAGTACTTTTATGCTTGAATCTCCTAAATTGAAAATGTTTCCCCTTTATATCCATATTCCCTTTTTCTTCCCCTTGCCAGATGCCACAAAAGTCTAAGCTCAGAATGACAGGTATTTTGTGGGACAGCAAACATGTTTTCTAACTGGACTTGGCCCTGAGCTCAAGTATCAAATCCAAGCACTCTCAGCGAGGGTAGAGTGGAGGGTTTAGGTTTGGATCTAACTTTGAAATTCAGCCCCTGTACTAATGAAATAATTCTAATTCTTTCAAGCTTTCACCTTAATTTTGGTCTCTAGTCTTGCTCAAAGAAGGAATTTTCAGGTTGCCAAAGGCTGTGGGGTACTTCTGCCAACTTCTGCGACACGGACAGTAGACTGCTTCCTGGCACGTGGGCAACTTGCACAGAAATGTGCAAGTGTGGGAGTGAGGCATCTCTGGAGATACTCATGGTCTGTCTTATCTTCCTGTGATGTGCTGCTGTTTGCAGCTTCTAGTCTTTTGTACCCGAGATCTTAGTTTTTCATAAGTGGTTACCTAAGATTTTGTAGTCTGGTGAAGTACTGGGATGGGTATTATATGGGCTTTCCGGACTTCCTAATTTCCCTTGTGCTGACTAGAAGGCTAAATATATACGGCTAAAGAGATTACGAGCACTTTGATATAAATTGCTGAGAGATCTGCTGTCCTTCTTGTCTGCCAGTTACTGATGAGATCCCACAAGCACATTCCAGGTTCCTAGCCTAGTTCTCAGGAGGTTCATGCTGATGCTGCATCACCGGGTTGCTGTCTTCACCTCGATCTGTCTGGGCCTCGGCATTTATAAAAGCAACTGAGTAAACCCTCTTTTACATCAAAAGCTGTTGGCAATGGGCAGAGCTGTCTGCATACCTAGGGCAGATGATCAGCTGTATGGGGCCTCATTCCTTTCTCTGTTAAGACTTGATCCACAGGCTTTTGAAATCCTGGATTTGCCTTAATGCAACTCTGTCATAGCAGAATGCTTGGGATGAGGGGAAAAAACAGCCCGTGGCAATTGGGGATGGGCAGGAGAGGATGATGGTGAAATACCACCCTTCTAGTCTTCCTGTAGCTCCTGCTACCATAGTTGTCATCAGTTAAACCCCTTGTTCCACTGCAGTGAACAACTGCAGCTACCAGGTAGGTGACCCTGCTCCCTGCCAGACAATATTGCCAACACTAGTGGAGAAGAGTCTCTGCTGTAATTCTTGCAACTTTTCTGAAGTTTTGAGCAGCTGTATGTTTTGTCACTTCTGGATATTTTATGTATCATTATTTGGCTCTGAGAAGAACTAAAAATGAAGGGATGGCATTCCCTTTGTGTATGTGCATGTATTACATGTATGTGCATTATAATAGTGGGGTTTCCTTGAATATGTGGCTTGTAAAACTGCATGGCATATCTGTTCCCCTCTCTGGCATATTAATCAATTTCAGTAAAATATAAGAGTGCTAGACATTTCAAAGAGAGTTGTGTTACTTTCCCCTTCCACTTACACTGCAGCCTACTCATTCCTATCCTTTATTTTCATTGCTTCTATATTTAGCTTACAGATCTATCCTGGATCATGCTGATTAAGAACTGATGTAGGAATTTGGCCACTTAGGTGACAGTTATACCTATATTTAGAGAATTCTTCTAATCACTCCGATGTCCCATCAAATACCACTTTCCTTGCAGTGATGCTTATTTAAAGAGTAGAATATTAATGAGCATCAAAAATTGACATCCATATGGCAATTAAAATAATTGCTTAATTAAGAGGATAATTTAATGCTTACTAACAACATTTGTAACCATGCAATGCAAAATAAGATTTGTTTGCATCTCATTGGTACAGGACTAGACCCAAGCTCTGGACCTGAATATATGTTAAGTATCAAAATAATTTTTTTCTAAAACTTATAATCAAATAAACTAAGAGTCAAAGTTTGAACCACGTACCAATTTTTAAGAGTACTTGACTTGGCCATGGTTGTGTATAGCAACTGAGCAAAATTTTCCAGCCTCTGCTAACTTTATATTCTCATTCAAAACAAAAGGAAAATTAATGATGAACGAGCTGAGCAGTTATCTTCACTAAGACTCTGGAACTGGATCTGTTGCACATTGCTCTACAAGAATTTAGCAGTGATTTTTTTTTTAATAAGTCAGAAAACTTTTCATGCTTTGGCCATTGTGCCATGGATTTTTTTTCAACATGCACTATATGAAATCTTAGCTGCATGTTCTCCTCGATACAACTAAATAGAACAGATTGGAATAAAAGCATAATATCAAAGCAGCATGTTGCTCTTCTAAACAAATCTGGATTTTATTTTTTTTTTGGCTTCTCTGCGGCAGGCTCTTTTTTCTGTTTCATGATACTTTGTCCTGTTTAGTCATATGCTGTCATTTACTTCTTGTCACGTATGTGTAAATTATTGTGGAGCAGTTGCATTGTGAGAAATATGATTTGCTGCTTGCCCAAAACATAAGAGTTGACGTCCTGTGAGGTTTTTAGCTTGCCAGTACTGAAGAGCGAACACCCTTTCTCTTTCACTGAGGGTGTGATGACACTGTCAGTCCCAGTCCTTACCTTGAAGGTGACCCTTCCTTTCGTGTCTGCCACTCCTTTCTCGTTAAGCTACTTTCAGATAGATATCTTTGGGGAACTATGTAAACATATTAGGGCTTCCTTTTTATGAAGAGGGGGTCCTGTAATCTTTTGCAAGATTATATAATTTTATCCTAAAATCACAAGTCCAACACAGATAAAGGATCTCACTAGTGATTTTTGATAACATACTGGTTCAGAAACAGCGTAGAAAAAAGAAGCTATCCTCTATTAAAAATAAGGATGCAAGTGACTGTATGTAGTTGGATATATGGTAATCTTTGGGATTGTTTTCAGTTCTGTTCTGGACGTCCCCTTGAAGACTAAAGGGAAGAGTGATTAAGAAGACATGGTGAACGTGCCAGAATTGGTTTTGGTCATTCAGTAGGTGGCAGCTTTGCCTGAAGCCAGCACTGAACCAGTGCCACAACATGATGTCATATTTTGGCCAAGGTCTGGCTTTTTGAAACTACCTCTGATTGCTTGGATTAACTTTATAGGGATTCAAATGGATACAGTATTCTTTCACATGGAGGATTTTTAGCTGACCTTCAAGGAACCCCTTCATCAAGTCCATCCTTATCACACACTTGATTAGCTACACTTAACTGCAAAACTATACAAGCGAACAATCCCATTAAAAAAAAAATAAAAAAGGAGAGAGAGGAGGGAGGAAATAAAGGGCAAGGAGAAGAAAGGCATAATCGAAGAACTCCCCAAAAGTAGCATTTTCCCCACAGTGCATTTTGGTCCTTGAAGGAAAAACAAGGATTCAGACCCAAGAGGGACTCAGCTTTGCAGTGCCCGAAGCACAGCAGGAGTCGGTGTGAGCATCCTTCTCAGCTGGGCACTGCAACTCAAAGCAGCTGGGAAGGAGCCATCTAAATAGTGCCCAGAGAGCCCATTGAGAAGGGTAGTGAGGATGGATATCTGAGGAAAGCTTCCTGGTTTCAGCTTGCCTGAAGAAGCATCAAAATACTGGCTTATCCCTTTGCCTCTACTTCATTCCCACCATGGCTCCCATGCATCTACGCCTGTCCTTGCTTGTTGCCTTCTCAGTGATCCCTTAGCTTTCTTTGTAATTTGAATGTCGCGCCTTGACCACTCTTTCTCCTGGTTCTACAAATGCTGAGCAATGTGGGCTGTTTTGGCATGGTATCCCCTTCCTGTTTCATAACTCTGAATTCCAACCTCAAAAATAGTTTGCCTTCCATGACTTGAGCTAATATAATAAATGCAAGAGGTTCAGTCATTCTGAAAGGGCATTGTTGGGATTTTTTTGGATTAATCATTTTAACTGGTTTCTTTGAAAATTGCAATTTTTGACCATTAAAAATTAATTACAGGAGAGGAGGGGAACACTCTTATGCACAGTATACCCTTATGAGATTATCTGATATTTGAGAATTGGAGTTAAAAATCATATGGAGCCATGCAAAATGATGTTTTCTTCATAAAAATGTGTTCAAGTGGAGAGTATAAAGAAAATACAGCAGAAACTTCCAAAAATTAAAGAACTTATAACATGGTACAAAACCTCTCTAAGTGTATGACTGTCTACTGGGATACAGAAATATGAAGAGCCTGAATCCTGGCCGGCATAAATCAGCCCACATCTACTGAAGGCAAGAATCTGTTTTCCATGGAGGGGAAAGAAAAAAAAAATAAAAATCTGTAATGCATAGTCTGTATCCCTGTTTAGTGTTTCTGAGCTTTTCCAAAGATGTGACTGTAAAACACATGTAGACCAACCAACTCTAAAAGCTGAACACAGTGGATGGCCTTAGTCTGCAAATATCCTCAGCGGCCAGAACCTCCTTCAGTCAAAGGCTTGCTTTCGGTTTCATACTTTGAGTTTACAATGCTTTCATTGCCTGTGTATTTACAAGAAGTGGATTAAACTAAAACCCTTCCCAAGCATTTGTTGTTGTTATTTGACAGTCTGCTGAGTAATGCTCCTTGCATGTGTTTTTACTTTGTGGGACAGCTTTTCTCCACAGATTTGTACACTTTTTTTTTTGGACAGATTTAACTGAGACAGCTGGTCTGATTATAGATCAATTCTTTTAGTTAATCTGAAGGAGAAGTAAGTTGTACTTTTAGTTATAGAATTGCATATGGTTTAGTTCAGAGGGGGGGGGGAAATATGTGAAGTTTTATATAACCCTGGCTGGCTAATATTTATCAATACTTATTATCGAGTGCCTGGAGGCATAGCTGTTTCTGCATTAGGTGACTTGGAGTTGTTGTTCTCTGTGGTGGGAACTATGCAGTTATGTTCAGTAGCAGGCTATCTCTAAAAGATGAACTATGGTTCAAGCTTGCAAGCGGTGAGATTGAGACACTGATATTTGTCAGAAAGGAAACAGCCTAATTTAGTCCAGATAACAGTGTAACAGCTTTTGTTTCCTAGGATTAAGTGAGGAGTGTGTCGTCATCCCCCCCCCCCCCCCCCCCACACAAAAAAATAAATCTGTTTTTATATATTTTTTT